>NC_051278.1:12695018-12990018 GCF_015220745.1 Sebastes umbrosus | reverse complement strand
TTGTTTTTTTAAATTTTTCAAATCTAAATTTTTTATTTTTAACATTTAACTTTTAATTTTTAATTTTTAATTTTTAATTTTTATTATTTTTTTTAATTTTTAATTTTTAATTTTTAATTTTTAATTTTTAATTTTTAATTTTTAATTTTTAATTTTTAATTTTTAATTTTTAATTTTTAATTTTTAATTTTTAATTTTTATTTTCCTGCCAATCTACTGCTCCACACTCCAGTCCATTAGGTGGCGGCAATGCACCTATAAGCTGGTTTGCCAACCAACAATAAACACCAAAGAAGAAGAAGTTCCTAACTGGCTTTGGAAGTGAATTTTTGCTTGTTTTTTTTATTAAACAGGTAACAATACAGGGGGACTTTTGTTGGAAGAATATTATTGAGAACATGACATTTCTTTTCATGGATGTTTCTTACTAATTTCTCTCCTTGCAAATGAAAAAATGAAAGTTACATTTTCTCCAAACTGCCACCAAAGAACTCTGGAGCAAGGTAAGTGCAGCAAAGTGTCACCTGTCTTTCTTCTCTGTCTCTATGTTGTTTTGCTTACTGAATATTTCTTGCTAATAGCACTTTAAATCAGATTCATTTTGACAGAAGACATTTTGACTTATAGCAGTTGCAACTAGCTAATAGGCTATAACATCAGTGCTGGCTCTCTTCCAGCAACTAATGCAGCATTAGTGATGTCATTAGTTACACCTGTGATTGACAAGTCAAAATGACCCAGGTTTTGGGGGAATCACTGTTGTAAGACAAACAAGCGTCACAAACATATTATTAATGATATTTATGAAGCAACATCATTTTTTGGTTTTACCAAACCTTCATTATTTAAATATTCATACAACTTTCTTCTTCTTCAGACTCGAATTATATATATTCAATTCAATTCAATTCAATATGCTTTATTGGCATGACTGTTAGGTGAACAATATTGCCAAAGCGTCAATTCAATAATAATAATAATAATAAATAAAAACAAAAACATATATATACAACACATTAATCAAATTACAATATATAGATATTTAAAAAGAACATGGAAATGGTACAAAACAAAATAATTTGTGTTTGTTGTGTCAATAAAACAAACAAAAATAAAAAAACAATTAACAACAATATATTGCAATATCAAATGTATATGTAACAAAATAAATAAATAAAAATTAAAAAAATGAAGTAGAGGAGTAAATAAAAGGCAGAGTGTGAGTTACATCTATGATGTGCTGTTGTGGTTGTCTCTCAGGCTGTGACATGCACTGACATCCTGCAGCTTCTATGGCGATATATATATACAGTATATAAAAAAAAGAAATGTGATAAAAGTCTGAGTCTCATAATTTGGCAGGAATTAAAAGGCATTATTTTAAGATAATATTTAAACAAACATTAAATGCAACTCGTGGTAAATAAGTAAATGCAAAAGTGAAATGTGATATTAGGTCAATATGGTGAGAGCTTGTAACTGCTTGTGATTGCCGTTAGGTGGCGTTATAGTCACTCTCTCCATTATTAAAGAAGGCTCAGATGGACTTGTCAAAATAAAGTCAAGAAGAGCATCAAGTATAAATGAATCATGTCCCTCTAAACCAGGCTTCATTGTTTTATTTTTAGCCTACTTATTTAATATTACTACTCAGATGAGTCCACTGCTTTGTGTCCAATATGTGATTTAAATCAATCAAATATTGCTAAATCATTTTGCTTTTAGAACCTAACTACTAGATTTTTGTTTGTGTATTGGGATGTTTTGAAGGACTTTGTGTAACTTTCTTTGGAGAATGTTATTATAAGCTGAGAGAGAATCGAGAAAATCTAAATTGTATATTGGAAGTTTGTGTGTGCATGTGTGTGTGTGTGTGTGCGTGTGTGTGTGTGTGTGTGTGTGTCTGAGAGAGAGTTTGAGCTCAGACTGTGTTTCTTGTTTCTTGTTCTTGCTGACCCTCCCAGCAGACAGTAGCCTGTCTGATTCTCCTCCTCTCTTTGCCAATCGAACATCATCACAAGGTCCTCTGGGAGAAAAGAAAAAAAAAAGGATTTCTTGCTGTGGTTTTGAAGGGGAAGGAAAAAGAAAAGACGTGTTTTCCTCAGCTACCAGCAGCAGACGGAGTCCCTCTAAACCTACACCTATCTACCTACCTACCTACCTACATCCGATAAGGGATCTAGTCGACAGAATCAAGTGGAGGGAGGGGGTGTGGAGAAATTGGAGAGAGGGAAAAAGGGAGAAGAGACACTGAGGGAGGGGAAAAGGTCAGACACACGGGGGGTTTATCGCACTGCCAGAAATAAGGAGAGTGTCTACACCAACGCTTTGGCAGACCAAACCAAGGAGACGAAGTGAAATAAACCAACAACCTACTCTCTCTCACCAACACTGACTTTTTTTTTTTTCACAAGGACTACAGTGGATTTTGAAACCTGTTCCGACTTCTTCTCCCAAAAGACAGTTTTTGTGTGCTTTGGTAAAAGTCTCAGCTAAACACTGAGTGATTTTTGGACCAGTGCGTAATTTGGAGAGTTTATTGCCACACTGCGTCAGGATGCGCGTCTGTCCGCTGCTGGTCTTCATCTGTCTGCTGTGCGCTGGACGCGCTCAGAAGTTCTCCGCTCTCACGGTAGGAAGAGCCACATTAAAGGACCCATATCGTGCTCGTTTTCAGGTTCATACTTGTATTTTGTGTTTCTATTTGAACATATTTACATTCTGTAATGTTAAAAAAAAACTTTATTTTCCTAATATTGTCAGCCTGAATATGCCTGTATTTACCCTCTGTCTGAAACGCTCCGTTTTAGCGCATTTTGACAGAATTGCAACAGAATTGCATAGCTAGAAAACAGCTTGAGTCCATGTGTACTTCTTATCAACTGATGACATTCACATACACTGCAACAGGAATAAACTGGGACACATTTAGCATGTTTACGTTAAAAATTATGTCAAGGGTCTAAATATTGTATATTCGTTACATCACGAATGGGCAGAAATCCTGACAGCTTGTTTCAAATGCAGAGTGTCTGAATATTTATATAGAACTTAAACCTGCTTTATAATAAAAAAACATGAAAATCTCACTTTTTTATAATACGGGACCTTAAACTCCCAGAATACGCCTCATTCATATCCACGTGTATAAGAGATGTTTAAAGTGAGTGATATGCTTGTGCACTCCATGCGTAATATTTGAGCAACAGGGACACAGTCTGGCAATTTTTTTTTTTTTATGTCAGTCATCTAGTCCTGAAACAGATCTTTTTTTTTTAAGTCATTAAGGTCATACGATTGGTGTTCATCATCCTTTATGTCTCTCTTGTGAGCTTTTCCTCTAATAATCAGAAATATATTGAAAATAATTAATAATTTTAAATCCATTTTAACAGCATTTCCGATGCTGACACAATGATTTCTAGGTAATCTCTCTCCAAAAGAAGAGTCTTTTACTGTTTGAATATTTTCCATATCCGGCAGAAATTCAGGCTGATTTTAAGATTGATTTTAAAACTTATTAGATCCCCAGGTAGAGGTTTGCTTTGGAAAAAGAGGTCTCCATGAGTTGTGTGAACTCCACATCCCTGTGTTTCACGGTCTCTGCACAGTGGGTCGGAGATGGCAGAGCTGATGGTTTGCCTGTGAGGAGTTCACTGGTCTGTTAGCAACACTACTGTGGTTTACTTTTAGTACCTTTACCTGCCTGCCAGCGTCTTTTCTACCTCTCCGTCCTGTTCACTCTTGTTGTGCCAGCGGCTCTGTAGAGGCTACTCTTGCCAGTGTCAGCAGCTCTGCTGCACCAAAGCACATGGCATTGTTTACAGCAGCGGCAGAGCAGTCCATCCTCTCCATGGACCTTAAGCATGAGAACGTGCATCTTTAAAGACAGATGAGGGGAATTTCATGGCCAATATCAAGTGCAGGTACAGTGCTAAAGGAGGAATAATAGAGAGCGGAATGTGCACTGTCAGAGGCTTCACCTCTTGATTTAGGGGTTGATGTGACAGCCGCCTCCCCCAGCACCGTTATTTATGGTCCGGGTGATAATATCCAATTGGAAACAAATGGCTATGAGTTGTTGACCTGCAGGTGAAGGGTCGGAGATCCTTTCTCCCTGACGGCACTATGGAGTTGCGGAATGTGGGAGGAAGTGTTGCACTGAGGAGATAAGAGTATGAGTACAGAAAATATGAATGTTTCTTTATTAAGATGTCATGTAATATTGACTCAGCAGTTGATGTAAAGGTTGCACAGATATAGATCTGACACGGCATCCACAATGCTCTTGATATGACAGTAAGATGAGAAACATCTCTATTTCGATTGCATGTTTTAGTGGCAACTGTGTCTGTGTCATACTGTGGCTCATTAGACCTTCTTTATTGGAATAGCACATGGAGCACTGGACTTGTGAGGGATTCATGGCTTATTGTATGAATGACACAGGAGAGGTTATTGCTGGTTTCAAGAAAATGTCTCCATGTGATATTTTGTGCATATTTGAGGTCAAACAGGCAGTTAAATATATGGGATATTTGCCCAGGTTATTCATGAGACAGACTTTTTCCATGGTTTATGGAAGTATGAAATTGTGTGTGAAAAGATGAGGGAGCATTGAGTGTTAGCTGAATCTTTTTCAAACTTGGAGAAAGCAATTTAAGTATAACATATGGGCTCCATCGCCCCCTATGCTTTCATGAAATTGTGCACCTGCTAGGAGAGATTTTTTTTGTCACATTATCAGTGGCCTTTCACACCACCTCTCTTTCTTTTTAACATCTTTCACAGCAATTAACTGCCTTTTCCTTTGATTGAGTTAGTAGCCTGGTTAAAGGCTGTCACTTTCTTCCCTTTCCACCATGCTGGAAACTAATGATCCCCTTTGCATCCTAGCGTTCATGCAGGAAACTCCCGCCAAGGCCATTTAACACGTTTGCCACGGCTCTCAGCTGGGGCCCCCATTGACCCTGCGGGGCCGTGGTGTGAGGGGCCTCTCGGGGCGCTGGAAGCGGGGGCCTCCCAGCCCAGAGGGCCCTTATCGGCCTACAATGTGTTCTCTGCTGGAGACTCGCCTCCTCCGCACTCCATTCAATCCCACAAAGCTGCAGAGCCAGGGGGAGGTAATTGGATTTGATTTGTATGCTGGTTGGTCTTGGAAAAAAAAAAGTTTCCCTTACACCCCGCCAGTCTCGCCCTCTCTCGCCTGTCTCTTGTTCCTTTGCCAACCTCTTGTATTATTTGAGCAGATGCAAAAAGCATCTTCCAAGAGAGATCAGGCAAAGAAAAAAGAAATCCTGAAAGGGAGCAAAATAAAGAGAAAGAAAAACAGAGATAGCGAGAGCCAGCTGCCTGGAAGTAGACAAGAAAAGGACTTGAGCAATAAATAGATTTGAGTCACAATATGTGTTCTGTCTTGTATGAGTCTCCCTTTATGATAAATCGGGGTGGAAGCTTGTGCTGCATGTAGCTGAGGAGGAGGCCATCCATCACTCTCCACCATGTTGCTGTGCACGATGATGGTGCCGGCTTGGAGAGGCTGGAATGAGACATCAGGAGAATGTCAGGGCTCTGCCTCAGCCTCGCCCATCCATCACCACAGGCCAAACACACAGAGATCTGCAGCAGACAGCTAACTACCGTTAGGAGTACACAGGGGGAAGAGGTCCTCAACACACCATCAGTCTCTGATGCGTCTTCCTCTCACTGGCTTTCACGTCTTATTTGTTCTCCTCCTTCAGTGTGGCCAACTGTGACTTTGAAATAAACACTTGGATGACATCTAATAGTGAATCTGGGTGGTTCATTTCATGGGTGGCTGATTTCATGGCTAACTGTGTTTCTCCAAGCTGTGTTCTTGGAGTTTTATCGTAAACTTGCAGGCACTTGGCGCTCTGCTGTGTGTGCTGAACAGTGGACATCTAGCAGGATGCTGGGCTGCTGAATGACTCAGTTTGGGTTGTCAGTCTGCTGGCTTGCAGGGGCTGATGCTGCTATAGTGTGAGCACTGGGGTGGCCAGCGTGAGCCATGGCGAGGCTGGCGGTCCACCACCAAGCATGGCTGGACGCACTCAGACACTATCAGAGCAGTTACTGGCTTTGGAAGGTTGCGGTCTTTGCAACAACCATCCTCAGAACAGCCTGTCACGCCTGCTGGACTTTATGTGAAGGGGTGAGCTGTGAGCGACAGAGTCGAGGGTGAGAGGAGGTCACCGCTGCAGAGGGGTGTCCAAACTGGTGTGGGAGGACAGGGGGAGAGGGAGGGAGGGTACCGACAGAAGACTGTCAGTTAGATGCAATGATGCAAACAATCCAAGAAACTCAGAGACACTAACAAGGAGGGGCAGATCCCAGTTTATACAGAGAAATGGTCAAAGAAATTAGTAGCTGTAGAACAAGAACTAGCTTATATATTAACGATTCATATCAAAGTATAACACTAGTTCTTCTAAAGATCATTAAAGCTTCAGTAGACAGAAAGCAAAAATTCCATAATAACCTTTCAGCATATTGTAATTCAAGTGTTCTGAGAGAAAACTAGACTTCTGCACCTCCTCATGGCTCTGTTTTCAGGCTTTAAAAAATCTAGCCTGTGACGGTAGACTTTGGCCAATCACAGGTCATTTCAGAGAGAGCGCATTCCTGTTGAGCGTTCCTATTGACGGTGCTCCGACTGGTGGGCGTTGCTTGGTATTTCCTCAACTGTTCTCAACATGGCTGCCGGGTCACAAACTTTCTCATTTTACAGCTAAACAGTACACTACAAGATGTTTCTGAAAACCTTTGAGGCGAGATATAGGCATTACACTAACAGAGGCATCAGCGCTGCCTAGTTTGACCGTTTGATCGGAGTTATCGAGTGATTGACTCGTGGCGTTCATAGACGGAAGCTCGAATGCAGACTCCAGATCAGCTCTGACTGGTTGTTTTTCGTCCAGTCTGTGAAATCTTGCAGATGCTGTTAGGAGCACCGAAGGACACAGAGGCACATGATTTTTTTCATATTACCTGTATCATGCACTACTGTCAGGATATAGCAACCATTTTTATAAAAAAAATCTCTCCTGCTGCTTTAAGTAACAGGTGCTTAGTTGACGAGAGCCAATGTGACATCTGTTTGTCACCATTTGAGTAAATTAACGAAGTCTTCTGACCAATTCCTCTCAAATTCAGTGATACTCTCCGAATTGGCAACTTCATAGATTAAGTTACAATGGAAAAGACCAAACTTAAAATGGAAAATCCTCACAATTGTCGACCAGTGGTACCCAACCATTTGAGCTTGTAAGCCCTTAAAGTGAAGTATTATGTCTACTTGTGACCTGTCATTACAGATTATGGCCTTAATGTGGACGTGAAAGGGATTTTTACCTCTGAGATTGTTAAATTTGAAGGGTTTCAGTGGCTCAAAAACCTAATAATATCTAGTAGCTGGGGCCCTCTGGTGGCCTAGGGGTTAAAGCACCAACCATGTACTGCAACGTCCCTGCTTCATATCCAGCCCGGGACCTTTGTTATGTCATTCCCACCTCTCTCTCTCCCCGTTTGGGGGGTCCCAAACGCCCCCAAGAGAAAGATTTAGTCCACCGCTGTAGATACACTGTAAGTATTGGCTTGCCCAGAATACATACAATACTTCATTAGTTCGCTTTAAGCACTGAAAATAGACAGCATTCACCATTCATATCATGTTGTTCCCAAAGGAGGAAGAGGGAATACTTTCCATATTGTCTAGAAAGATGAAGGATGAGCATTGAAACTTGGACACAGGCTGTTTTAGGCCAACAGCTCTCCAGCTCTGCTGCGTCAGGATACGTTTTGTGTTCTTCTCATGAGAACACGTAATTTTTAAAAGCCTGGGACGAAAGGGCTTGTAAAAAATATTTGCGTTTTGAAAAATTTCATTCAATCCAAAAGACTCATCTTCCCTCCCTCGCGGCTCCTCTTCCGATGTGTTTGAACGGGCCTTTCCTCTCTGATCCCCCCCCCCCGGGAAGATTTATGAGTATGGTTGACAGAGTGGGCTGTATCTTCCCCCCCCCGCCCCCCGCCGCCCGCCCAGGGCGACGCTGCTTTCCCTGCCAACCCTCTTCCAGGTGCATGCAGCCCTGCAGCCCTTCTCGTCTGAATGCAGGGGGCTGCCACCAAACCTCATCTCTCACTTCATTTGTAAGATGTCAGACACAACAAATTTTTTTTATTGGCGATCATCACGCCCTCTTCATGGATGTGTGTTTTTTCTTCTTGCCCTTTATCTTGCCCTGCCCTTTCCTTTTGATAACCCATAACAGATTTTTATGGCTTACCTTTAATTGAGGGCTTTGATTCTCTGCTTTGTGCACAGATTGATAAGTGTGTGTGTGAAAGAGGGAAAGTTTCTGCCTGTGTGTGAATAGTTGACAGAGGGCATTCAGGCAGATTTTGGATATTCGTGCATCCACTGAAAACATAACAAAAATGTCACAAAGCAAAAAGAAACTGTTTAATACGTGCAAATATTTTCATTATAAGAGAAGACAAAAAGAGTTCAGCGAGATATTTATCTTTGGATATGACTGACTGAAAACAGCACCTGCATAGGCATGGATGTAGAGTTTGTTTTTTTCCACTCAACTCAGGTTATTATTCCAGAAAACCGAATGAATCACGCGAACTTTATGAAACCCGACACTTGCACTGTAGCAGCACAAAGCTCCCTGACATCTAGTTTATTCAGCTACTCTATCATTCACTGTCTTTTCATTCATTGTAGCAGTCACAGCTTGTTGCCACCCCCCTCACCACTGCCGCCGCCCCATTGTGTGGCCTGGCGAGGGGGTTTCATACAATGGTGGCATTGACACAGGTGATCCGATGTGTTCAGCCAGGAGTCTCCGTCCTTGTTTCTCTTTTCATGGCTGAGTAAAACATCCTCAGGAGCGATTCCAGGTGAATACCCGTGCAGGTGTTGGCACAGAGGAAGCGTCAGTCAAGTCCTCTTCAGCCCTTTAAACAAAGATAAAGCATGGCTGCACCCTGACAGGCTTGTAATGGCACTGCCTCATCTTTGTATCTGTGTGTTGTACTGTTTATAGAGCTTTGCCGTGTATTCAAGAGAGGATTTTGCTTACGAACCTCCTGGTAAATGTTTTGAAACAGAATTAACAATTTGTATGGACTCCTGTTCTGCGACTGACTTTTCAGTGTAGTAGCCCGTTTTTATAAAATGCATTTGGCCCTATACAAGCTTCAACCCCTAGTCTTCATAAATCCCTCCAGAATCACACCTGTTGTTGTGGAGGATAAAATGTTTTGTTGCAGAGCTCATTTAGCAAATGTTTTCACTGCTTATCTCCTTCTTTCTCACTTCTGCAGTTCCTGCGGGTGGATCAGGATAAGGAGTGTAACATGGAATGCAGCGGAGCTCCTCGCAAGCCCTTGTGCGCCTCGGACGGCAGGACCTTCACATCTCGCTGCGAGTTCCTCCGAGCCAAGTGCCGTGACCCCCAGCTGGAGGTCATTCGAGGGCCATGCAAAGGTCAGGTCATGAGTCACGCTTCAGCGCTGCCTGGCGCTCTCGAATACGCAGAGGGGGGTCACAGTAGAAACTTGTGGGTTAAATTCATTTCAGCATAATTGATTCTTTGAGTGCTGGGAGGACGAGTGGGGTTGACACAGTGAGAGTGGGTGGAGGGGTTTGCTTCTCCCTGGTTGGTTTCATAATTTCACACCATTTGTACCGATAAAGGAAATGCACGTCAAAGCTCGGGATGGTAATCTTGAGAAACTAGCAAGAGTACGCTAGATTTAAAGCTTTCTGCATGTCGTAGTGTAATTGAGCGAGACACTGAACCGTGAGTTGCTCCTCGGGCGCTTTACAGCAGCTCACTGCTCATAAAATGTTTAGGATGGGTTAAATGCAGAGGTCAAATTTAACGTATGTACCTGTATGTATATGATGAACGTAATAAAATTTAAGTTTTGAGTTTTAAAAAAAATATCAAACCAAAAAAAAACGAGCCCAGTGTTGCCAATTCTTTTCCAATGAAAGTAGCTAGCAGCACTAGCTCCAACAGTTCCTAAATCTAGTGAGAAAGTCGCCAAGTCGGCAACACTGACAGCCCATCCCTTCAGGTCTCCCTCAAAAACCACTCCCCCACAATTATCATTATGAACATAAACATATCATAATGAACGTAAACAACAAACATGGCTATTGTTAGTACTCACAGCTGTCGAGCAGGTAGACAGGTAGGCAGGTTTATTACAGTCCAACAGCAGCAGATACAAGATGTTTTTCTTTTTTTGTCAGAGCATTTGATTTATTGATGCTGTCAGGATGTAATGAGAATTTCAACAAATATAACAAAAATTGTTTTTGAAGAACATTACCAACCCTAGCTTTAATTTGTAAAAATACTAAAATAAGTTTGTAGTGGAAATTGTTTTTATTTATTCATGCTTTGTTACAACAGAAATACAGAACAGCATCGCTGGACCAACAGCTTCCTCAGTGATATGAAATGGCTTCAGCTCTCTGAAATCCAATTATTATGCAGAGGCGACAAAGGGCATTTGAATGAAATTCTTGACAAGAATTAATGGTCTCATTTTCATCATACTAGATGTAAAGCTGTATGTATGTGACCGAGGTGAAAAGCAAAAGGGGAAGGAGAGCCAATGAGGTCAGGCAGCTCACAGACTCCCTCATTGTTAGTCGTTGTTGGAAGGAAAGCACCCATACACCCCAATGCTGCAGACCCGAACCCTGTCACCCCCGCCCCGCTCACTAACTCTATACTGCTAGTTCATCGCTCTACAGACTGGGGACAATGCCCCATTCTTACACATCACAATATTAGATCACTAATGCAGGGAGCGTGAGCGAAAGGGTTTGCCTAAAAAGAAGTCTCATATGATGGAAAAGCATTCCACGATTTTATGCCCGTTCTGGGTCTCTATGGCAACGTCTCTAAGCGGACATCTGGATGTGGCGGACAGCGCCGTGACACAGAATAGAGGATTCCAGCTAGGAAGCTGAAAGGGACGAGAGTCCATGAAAGTCGTATTGTATACGTCAATAACATCGGGTCTATAAGAGTTGGGACCCCCCTCTGCTTCTGGACGGCCGGGGTGAAAGACACAGCAGCAGCAGCAGCCGAGTCAGCAGCCGAATAAACCAGAGGGCAGGCCTGGCCTAAAAGCACAGAGATGGGATTGTGTTTAAGGATGGTGAGACTGGCACCACATTTGTTTTCTATCACCGCGCTCAGATGATTCAAGTGTCCTGTCATTTTTTCCAGTCAGCGTTTTGGTCGGAGCCCCCTGGAGAAGGACGATGGTTTTGGGTTTTTCCACTGGAGCTAACTTTAGAGCTCCTCAACTTGCTGTTTTCCTCCATCCGGAACATCCAGCGTCTTGCCCCCTCTCCCCGCCAGTGACAGTGATATACACACACACACACACACTAGACTGAGAGTAACCAGTGCACATTCCCCTGCATGTGTCTAATGGACAATCTCCTGTAAGCCATGCCAGCGACGTGCAGCCTCCTGACCAAACTGGTGAACGTTTTTAAACTTAACATGAGTCATTGCTTTAATGTGATTTGAATCTGTCAGCCAGTCAGATACTGCATGGCAGCTAACGTGTCACACCAAGTTACCATCAAACCCATCATTGGCCAGCATTTCCTGAGAGTTTGCACAGCTGGTGCTGTTGGCCAGGTGAGCTGAAGCTGCTGTGGAATGACCGGATGAGCCATGGCTCCGACAGAGAGATGTGAAAAGACTTGAGGTGCACATAGTTGAAAAGTTGCTGACCCACATTTATATCGACAAATAGTTAGGACAGCTCGGGCTGAACTGAGGAGATCGTCAAGGTTTAAGAGGAGAGCGAGACAGACTCAGAGACATTAAGGAAGGGTCAGGTTTTCCCTGCGCATCAGCCCTTTTCTTGGGTGACTGGAATGTTCTACAGGAGCAGCACGAGCTGCCTCGCTCAGTAATGGCTTTACCACCAGGCACTGTGCAGGCTTGTCTGACTTGCTCCTAATAAGACCGGGGGTGTTGGTTCTATTCCCAGCCACACAAGTATCTGCCGCTTCCGAAATGTCTTGAATTGTTTCCCCTCCGTCTCTCCTCTCCCTGCATTTCTCTCTCATTCTTCATCATCTGTGAGATTCAACATCCTCTGCTGACTTCTTAAGTATGTTGGTTTCATACTTGTGCAGCATAAGAAAATAGTTGAGCTGTGGGTTGAATCATGGGTCTCTGTGATGTGTAGTGATTCTGGTGATTTGTGGTGCTCCTCAGATACATCCAGATGTGTAGCAGAGAAGAAGTACACAGAGCAGCAGGCCAAGAAACTCTTCCCGCAGGTCTTTGTGCCTGTATGCAACCCTGATGGCACATATAGCGAGGTAACAAAAAAACACAACGTAAATGATGAGGCCCCGGTAGAAAAGAGTAACTCTTTCTTTTTGCAAGAATTGCTCTTTTCTCCTGCATGACTTAAATTGCTAACGTTTTTTTTAACAATGTCCCTTCACATTTCACTATTACAGATGTTTAGCTTGTGCTGACTTTGTGTTTACATGCTGTTTTGATTACAGGTTCAGTGCCACAGCTACACTGGATACTGTTGGTGTGTCACCCCAAATGGTCGACCCATCAGTGGCTCAGCAGTGGCCAATAAAAAACCTCGATGCCAAGGTTGGTAAAACCATCAACGTGTCTTATAAAGGGCAGCTTTCTGCATACTGCATCACTGTACTGTTCAGGGCACTAGTACAGGTATTTTGTAGTAAGCACGTTGTACGACATAAACATTTAAATCAAGTGGCTGATTTGTACTAGATTGCGGTTTCTGTAGTTTTGTGAAGCAATGAGGATAAATCGAATTCAACACACCAAAGCATGACATTGCATGTTTATCGGTGGTGTAATCTCCAGTCCTGTGGGAGAGTGGTCAGTGACTGGACTGACGGCCACAGGGTTGGAGGGCCACCCGAGGACTAAGCGTTGCTCAAGGCTTGGGGCTGCGTGTATAAATAAGCCTAGTAGAAAATCCCTGCTACAGAGTTGAGCAACAAAGTTAAACTGTAAGGAATGTAAGTGTTCTTGGAGGATGGCGTCTGCCAAACAATCAAATAACCAATGCCACATGTCCTCCCTGTGCGTCTCCGAGGGGCTGCCTCGGAAGTCTCAATAGTGAGAAGAAGTAGCTCCAGAAGTAGCAGCAGTAGTTGTATTGTAACTGCCAGCAGCTCAATCATAGCTGTGTATATGAAGTCTAAAATACATCTATATCGACAGGCAGTGTGTAAGTGATTAGAGCCACTTCAAATCAATTAATAACATTTGTAAATAAAAAGGCAGAAAAGAGTTTTCCACTGTGGTTTATTCCTTCATAAGTCTGGTGGCTCTTCATTCTAAGATTCAGACCAAAATCTTTAAGTATGCTAAAGATTTTTACTTTATTATTATTATTATTATTATTATTATTATTATTAAGGATAATGTGAAAAAAGTGTGTGGTGGTGAATTATCAACTAATTTGAAGACGTTGCTTTTCAGGTTCAAAACAAGAGAGAGCTACTACAAGAGAGCCAGGTAAAGCAGGTGAGACTTTAATTCAAGAAGAATTAATTCTCAGAGGCTCATTGAATCCTTTATGTGTGCATGCATGCATGATTTTGTGTTTGTCCATGTGTGTACCTATCTAAGCATGCATGTACATGTGAGTGTGTATTCGTTTGTATCTCTGTCTGTTCGCCTGCATCTTGTGTTGGAGATGTGCAGGGTGGGTCGCCTGTTAAGGCTTGCCTTTCTAATATTTTGTCAATTTTAGAGTGTGAGAGCAGCCGGAAGGCTGATATAAAAGCAGTCTGTTACTAAGTAACACGTCTGAGGAGAGAGGCTGTGGTGAGCTTTAATGCACACCACCAGCAGCTTCAGCGCCTATAACCGCCTGCTGTCCTTAACCAGGCAGCCCAACGGCCAGGGAGCAGCCAGAATGGAGGAAAACTAACTTATCTTTCTTCTTCTCCAAACTGATCACACTTGGTGTTGGTTCTTTTTCAGCAACAGTGTCACAAGATACAAGGAAATGTTTCACACTTTTTCCTCCACCCTACTTTCACTCTGTCTCTCATCAACATTTACCCTCTTCCAGATATAGAACCACTAAGTTCCCTCCGGCTCCACTCCAGATACTGTATATCATGCTCTCATCTTGTAAGAGATGATTTGTTTAACTGATGTGATTTGAAGGCTCACAAAGAAAAAGTGTAATTTGGGTTGACTCTGATGTGATTGTCTGTGTGTGCATGAGTGTGTGAGAGAGAGAGAGAGAGAAAGTGTGTATGCATCCACTTGTGTTTGTCACATGGGTTATTCCTGTCAGTGTGACATTTACGTCTGCGCCTCTCTCTCTGTAAACACTCTTGGGTATAGTGTCTGTCTGAGCCCAGCCAACTCATTACACATAGATCAAGTGGGAATGCAAAATTTGAGAGAGGAGGAGGGATGGTGGGAGAGGGAAAGAGGGAGGAAAGGAGTTGGAGGGGAGGTTGTGGTTCAATCTGAACGGGTTGGATAAACAGGGTGGTGAAAAGCAGAATAAACTGTAGATTTGTGGTGTGCCAGCACTGAAAATAGCAGTGATTGCATCAATATTTTGATTCAGCAGAAGCCCATCAGTACCTTAGCAGTCACAGCAGCCATTGCTGCACTTTTATTATCAGAATATTGGTAATGTTAAACACAAAATGCTTTGCCCTAAACCCATTTCTGGTGCTTGACAAATTCATTCACATGCTGGAATCATATGCAGCTGACGACTGACAAACAGCAGTTAAACTAATGCTGTGTGACCACAAATAGCGCGGGGGTTTCCTGGCAGATGCTAAAAGAGGTGTTACAGTCATGTAAAAGGCCGCAAAGTAAAGATCGGTCATTAGTGGTTTATCGTAAATCCGAATCATAAATACACTTTTTGAAATGGCATTTCCATCCGTTAAGTGAGCTGAGTAATAACATGTCTGCCTCAGTCAGTCGCACCGACTGTATGTATTTTTATCCACCAAGCATGCTTGAGAAGATGAATGGCTGGCATTACGAACTTGCATTAAATGTAAAACCCTGATTTTGCAATGGAGAATTCATTGTTAAAGAAAAGAAGTTTAAGCTAAATCCCTGTTTGTGGAGCCACCCATTAGAGATGGCCTGACTCATGCATTAACAGAGCTTTACTTTGAGCAGAGTGAGTGACCTACACTGAGGTTAACCACACCTACAGCCGCGGTTTTACCCTAAGCGGCTCACAACCTCCATCCCCGTCTCCCCCTACCACAAATCAAACAAACAGAGTCCAAACAAACCCTGAGCTTGATTATCTCACTGTTAATTGTTTTTTCTCACACTTGGCTACTGCATCCTTCACCTCTTGTGTCTCTCCCACCTTCACACAGCTCTCATAACTCACATGCAGGCAATGGAAGGATGAAGAAGAACATCAGGGACAACTGGTCCTCATCTTCTCCTCATTCATTTTAACTGACCTCAGTCTGTCCCCCGTAGCATAATGATCCTCCTTGTTGCATGAAGTGAAACCATGGGAATATATGACCACTATACTTCAGATTTTCTTACTGTAAGACACCTCTTTCTTCTTTCAACACACCCCCCTCTCTCTTTTTCATCCTCATCACCTCTACTTCTTCCTCCATCCTTCTTAGCCGGGCAACGTGCAAATCTCACATTTAATTGTTCTCTAATGTAGCTTACTCGCGTAATTGTAGTCTCCTTGCAAATATTCTCCATTCTAAATGCAGATGAGACTGGCCTAGTGGTGGATCCACAGCCTGCTGGCGACGAAGAAGGTGAGCTCTTATTTGTCAGACTATGAGTTCAAAATGTTTGATGCTGCGTCTGTGTTTACTGAGACACCACTGACTGCCTCATGTGCAGACTCCTTTTCCCTTTTAAGGATGTTTTGAGGCAATGTTTTTGAGTCAGTTACAGCATCATGCTTCAAAAAGGTCATTGGGGAAAATGTGCTCGTGAAACATTTTTGGTCGTGTTTAGAAGGTCACCCGCGCTTTGGGGAAACTCTTGTGAGATGGTTAAGGTTGGGCATTGATCTCGAATAGTTAAGGTTAGGATCGGTCGTCAGGCAGTGAGTCTCGTGAGAGTTTTTGCAAGTTTTTGCAGATTGGGGTTACCTTCTAGACACGACCAACGTATTTAAATTGATCAGATGTACAAGATTTGATGTAAGGAAAACCAAAAGGGCAATTTCAGCATGAGTTGTGTTTTTTGCTCTTAAGCCTCCATAAGCTGCTGGTCATACCACATACAGTAAGCCAGCAACAAAGTGCCTGCAATGACGTTTTGAGCAAGGCTGTTTCATTGCTTAAGAATGTGTTATTTCTTCTTTCAGAAGTACATTTACTCATTTACTCAAGTACTGTACTTAAGTACAATTTTGAGGTACTTATACTTTACTTTAGGTATTCCTTTTTAAGTTAAAATATACTTCTACTCCACTACTCCTGCAATATTGTACTTTTTACTCCACTAAATTATCAGCTCTAGTTGCTGGATACTTTACATACATGAGAATACTCAATTTCATATAGAGTAGTTAATATCGGCTCCAGATGGACCAGCTACAACATTTAAATGCTACTAACAATACGATGAAATAGTACATGGTTATATAAACATCTGAAAGGGGTAAATCTGCCTAATGAATACTTATGTCATTGCTGATACAGCTGTGCTTTAAATTTTGGAGTATTTTTATATTATGAAATCCTTTTAAACTCCAAATAGCAGAGAAAACCACTTCCTACATTTCTAGTTCAATGAGTATAATTCATCCCTGTGAATGGGAAGCAGACAGTCACATTTTGCAAAGTTGCATTTGAGCACTTTTATCGGCCTTTTACATCATGAAAGAAGTAGTGTTTTATGATTTCATGTTAATGGGATCATTTGATAAGACAGTGGGAGACTCATAGTTATATAACAGCAAAAATAGAGGTAGGTAAGCTATTTCTGGTCACAGCTGTCATATACAATTTACTTTCCACCTCCAATGCAGCAGTTTGAGATACGATAACCTTGATGTGCGTTTTACAGGCTGTGAGTTTTGGAACCACCAGGTTTGGCACAGATGATATACGGGTGTGTTTTCGATTGAGGCTAATAAAGCTGTCTTGGTGATTTCTTTCAGACATCATTTCCCAGTACCCCACTCTGTGGACGGAGCAGGTTCGCAGCAGACAGAACAATAGAACCAGAGCACCATGTGAGTTTCAAACCACTTTTTCTCTAATGACGGCGATCGGGTGTTTGCAAACCTCAACTGAAAGCACGCTCTGTGTTTTTCCTCCTTGTGTGAGCAATCATGGTTTGAGGCTGTTCCTGTCTTTTAAGGACAGATGGTGGGTTGTGAAACCAATACGTCTTGGTGTTGGAGTGCGTCAAGCTTTGAGGATCTGCTTCTCTGTGGTTCTTCGCGTTGCAGCGTATCTGTAATTATCAGCACATGGCACAAACACAGGATCTCCTATTCTTCTGGCTGGTCCGTTCTGGTCTCCTCTTACACGCATGCACGTTTATCTTATTGAAGAGATCAGTTGCCTCTTTGCTCTTTGGGGAAATATGTCGCTTTCTGCATAAAACAATGCTATTTTGAGAGCCCGCCTCGAGATGAGAACCCTGTGTGCATGTGTGCATATGTGTGTGAATCCCATTATCATAATTTACAACCAATAAAAGAAGCCTGAGAAATGCAGCATTGATGGTTTTGATTACCATGTGCTCTTTGGGGTATTGGGGTGAAAAAAAAAACACCCGCCTCAACAAAGAGAGCCCATACGGAGGAACTGGAGCGAAGAGAGTCGGTTGAGAAAGCGGGGAGGCATTTCATTTGGTCTCTTTTGTGTGGGTAAAGATCTCTAATGAAAATAAACAAAGAAAAGGGATATCCATAATCCCGCACTAGCTTCCGAGCCTTAAGGCGAGCAGCGAGGAGAGGGAGAGATTGGTGCTGAAAGCCCTCATGGCCAGAAGAGCTCTACTTTCATCCCTGAGTTTAATGCTCAAATCTCTGTTGGAGAGCTGCACGGCAGAGAAGGAGGCTGCTGCACAGAAACAAGTCTGATTAGATCCTGCTGAGGTTCTGCAAAACCCCATCGAAGCCGCTACATTCCCTGTACGTACGGATAAATGAAAGGATCATGAACCATCGCATTTTTCCTCTGGAATTTTGAACATGTAAACATATAGATCCCTGGTACTTTACAGTAGTTTGTGTGGGTGTGTGAAGGCGAAGGCCCGACTGACCACTGTTCTGCTTTTGTCTTGTCTGTTTCTCACTCTGTCACACACATCAACAGAGGGCAGTTGAGTGTCCAAATATTTACTTAACTTGGGGCATAGGGAGCTGTACTTAGTCATTAGCCCATTAATGTCCGTAAACAGTGCCACGGGGGGCTGATATAACAGTCTACACACACTGTCTCCGAGCACTCATCCTCCACCCTTTTGTCTTCTCCAGCGCTCCAACCTCCTCTTCTTCTGGGGATGTCGTAGCAATATTTAAAGTGTAACGCATGCATTTGGCTTTTAAATAGAAATTAATTCAAACATACTGTATGTTGTATAAATCCAAAATGTGCTAGCCAGATCTGATTAGAAGCGACTCTAATTCTTAAACAAACCCTCTTCTTTCACGTCAGGGATGTGTATTTGCCAAGTCACACAACCTAGACCACCTAGGTGAATGCTGACATTATGGGCGGTGTGTGTTTGTGTGACCAATCCACACCTCCTGTATAACCTCTGACCTCTCTTTCCAGCCTCGTCATGTGACCAGGAGCAACAGTCTGCCCAGGAAGAGGCGAGGCAGCACAAGAACGATGCTGTGTTCGTACCAGACTGTGCCCAAGGAGGACTGTACAAGCCGGTCCAATGCCACCCCTCTACCGGATACTGTTGGTGTGTGCTGGTGGACACCGGACGGCCCATACCTGGGACCTCCACCAGGTGGGAGAGACCTCACCTATGGTACTTTCACCTTAATTTACACAAATTCTTGGAATTTATTGTTCGATTCTTTATGGCAAACAAACCAGACAGTTGTTACGCAAAGCAGGTAAGTGATCATTGACCACCCAAACACAACAGAGTGGATAATTGATAGAGAGGCTGTCCAACAGAATGACCTTGCTTCATGCCCTTTGTAGGCAAATGTGTGCACTAAAATGTTATAAAGCAGTATTGAGCATTATCTTTCCTGCAGGTCTAACAGCCATGCAAACGTTATAGAAGAAACTGATAGAAATAAAGCAACAAAACGAAGCTTCTCTATTTGAGATTGCACATACGTCTGACATAAGCAGACAGATAGACATCTCCATTGCCCATGAGTGACTTTGTGGTCTGCTGAGCGGCAGGTCAGAGGTCAGTCAGGCTGGCAGAGTGGGGCACTGGTACACTCTCATTGAGCAGCGAGGCTGGGTATCAGATTAACAAGGCTTCAGGCAGAGTGCCAGACAGCACATTAGCACACATATGGAAGCGTGGATTTTCCCCCGTCTCTCTCCTTGTCCCAGGCCAGCTTTTGGCCCAGTTGCACAGCAGCAATCGGGGCTCCGCCGGCTCGCCAAGGGAGGCCGTGAAAGCTTCCTTGTGTCCCACGCTCCCTGTCTGCCTCTCTCCCTCTATCTCTCTGTCTCACCCTCCCTCCCCCTTTCTGTCCTCTTACCAGCTCCAAATCCTTCCTCTCTCTCTGGATGTGATTCACAGCCTCTGGTTTGCCACAAAACAATTATTTGAATCCGTGAGATTTAACTGTACACGGGTAATTGGAAAACACGGGATTCCTCTCTGATTTTACAAAGAGGATGGTTTACTGTAATCAACAATCCCTTTTATCCACTCCACTTTGAATTAATTGGCAATTTCCTCATATGGTGTATTCTCTGTCACAGGTATGAACAGCCAAAGTGTGATGGCAACGCCAGGGCCCACCCAACTAAACCTAAGGACCATTACAGAAGCAGACATCTCCAAGGTAGGTCTCTAAAGACTGGACTCAGTCTCTGTTTTTCCTCTGTGTTCAGACCACATGGGGAAGTTCTTCAGCAGTCGACCTCCAACTGCTGCTGCGCTTCCAAGGTTGTGATAACAGTGTGAGTGTGTGTGTGTGTGTGTGTGTGTGTGTGTGTGTGTGTGTGTGTGTGTGTGTGTGTGTATTTGTTGACATCATTAGCACTGTTGGTCAAGGAAATGCTTGATAAAGAGTTGAGGATTGCCAGATACCACCCCTCACCGGTCAATGAGCAAGGAGACAGAGACGGATCGGGGGGAGGATTAATCTTCAACTGACATGGGAGATGGAGGATAGTGGGATGATAGCACGGAGGAGAAACAGCAGGCAGGAGAGATAGAGATAATGGATAATAGGATGCCAGAGACAGGTAGTGATAGAAAGACTGACAACGGTGTAGATAACTACACTGAGGGTGGGAGAGGAGTTGGGGGTTGGTGGTCATGGGGTGGGCTTGGGTACAGGTGAGACTGTGTTTGCTGTGTTAGGTGGATATTTACTAGTCAGAATTTAAATTGTGATCTATTTGTGTAGGGGTGTAAGAAAATATTGAATATCGCAATATTATGTTTTGTATTACTGTATCGATTCTCTAAAACACAATAGATTTTTAATTAATAGTTTACATGCAAAGATTAACTCAGTCAATACTTTATTATATGTGAAAAGAGATACACTCTCTCAGTGTATGTGCCCTCTCAAAGTAGAGCTATGATGTTGGATTATACAGGGACTGTGATAAATGTAAATGCAAAAGCAAATGCAGATCCCACTGTTCTGATTGCATAAAAAAGGCAACTTTTCTTACTCAGATTTTATGCATATTTTATGCATATGGTGTAATCTTTATACTATGACAGTTTTCGTAAAATTAGATTAAACTAAAATCCCAATATTTTGCCTTGTCTACAGTTTCGCAATATATTGAATTGTAACCTCTGTATCATGATACGTATCGTATTGCCAGATTCTTGCCAATACACAGCCCTGTATTCGAGTGGTATTTACAAATGAATTGAACTTAAGACCAATTTGAGGATGATTTTGAGAAATAAAGCGAGGCTGCGTGATCAGGTCTAGCAGGCTGCGTTCCCTGGAAACCCATCCTCCAAGAAAAACGACAGAATCAGTCTTTTCTGCAAATTCCCCAAAAGGCAACAGATGTTTACTCTCAAGTGACAAAGGAGGATGTTGGGGTGGTTGGATGGAAAAACATCAGACGGTGACATGACCACTGTTCATTTCCCGTGTCCTACCAACAGTCCATGTTGGTTTCTCTTAACCATGACCACAATCAATCCCTATCCTGAAGCAAGTATTTATTTTAACCAAACCATTAACCTAACCAAACCTTAACCATAGTGGTAACAGATAAAAAAAAATGTTTTGGAATACACTGACAAGTAGGGCTGTGTATTGGCAAGAATCTGGTGATACGATATGTATCGTACCGGGGTTATGATTCAATATATTGTGATTTTTTTTTAAAATCAGATATTAGGAAAACTGACATTGTATGAAGAACACACCACCATATGCATACAATCGAAGTAAAAAAAAGTTGAGGTTTTATTCAATCACAACAGTGGGATCTGCATTTGCATTTCATCACAGTCCCCATAACATCAACATCACAGCACTACTTTGAGAAGGCACGTTCACTGAGAGCACACATCTTTTTGCAAATGAAATAAAGTATTGATTGAGTCATTCTTTGCTTGTAAACTATTAGTTAAAAATCGATACAGTATCACAAAACATATCACGATATTGGATATTTTCGATATTTTCTTACACCCTTACTGATGAGGTATGTTGTCCTGCCAATATGGGGTGTCAGATCATCTTATGTGTCAGTTTGCAGGGCAATTACAATATGCATTTTAATTTGGAGGACTTGTTTGAGGTGCTGTGGCTCTTACAGTTGGGAAGAATCCACTTTTCCTTAAGAATCAAAGAAATCAGGTTATTTTAGAACAAGGAGATACATTGATGTGTTATTGATTCTGTAATGTTAAAAGTTTTAGTGCTCTTTAAGGGAAATTACATTTTGTTACAGCCTTGGTCTTGTTTAATGGCCATCATTCCACCTACTTACCTAATTGCCGAGATAGAGGATCATAAGCACTCCGCTCAGCTTTACAGTGGAGCCCACAAGGCATCGCAAACATGAATGATTAAACCAATTTTCAACAGGTTTAGCTTATTGCAGTTATCTAAAGCACTTACTGTATATTAACATGGAAAAAAGTTTAAACTATTTCCCAAACCGTTATAAATGTCCTTGATTTTGCTGAGCTGCATCCAGTTTTAACTTTCACCTATTCTACTCACCACAGTTTTGCACAGACAGTTTTACATTGCCTTTGTTCACATTTATAAATGCCAGATGAGTTTTATGAGTAATTGCATGACTTGTGCTCCTCATAAAACCAATGATAGGCAAAGTAGAGTTATAGCTTTCAGGTGCTGCATACAACCAAATCACAGTTTAAAGCTGAACGGTTCTTGGCAAATTAGCTGTTTTCTGGTGGTTTGGTAAACATGTTAATAATCCTCCAGCACATGAACAGAGCTGCCACTGTTCCCGTCCCATCCACAACTGTTTATGTAACCGTGTGCCGGGCCAGAGCTGCGCTCTCTGCTCGCAGGTGCTGCGTTTAGCAGCAGAGCAGCACTCTGTCTCTGCTCCGGCATCCAGGACTCTAATACAGAGTGTGTATTAAACAGAGGGATAGACAGTAATAGATGAATGCTCCTCGGACCAACAAATGTTACTCATCTTTGCCAGTGGCACTGGTGGTGTATATTATCGCAAAGATATTGAGCAGAAATAATTACAGTGTGTAAATGCGGAAAGTGTGAAGTGGCGATGGGGTGGAAAACAGCCACAGCTATCCCAGGAGAAAGACCTCAAGCCCAACCAAACACCTCCTAAACACATAGTGGTGGGACAGAAAACAATATGCTTATTCAGCCATGCAATCACCTAACACAGGCGCTCACACGAGTACACAGACTTCATTCTATACGTGTCATAAGAACCTGCACCGTATCAACCAGGTCTCCCATTATAAAATACACCAGGACACGGTCAAAAAACACAGCATCTTGTTTTCTTTATGAGCAATTGCGTCAACGGCTGTAAACCACGTTACTGTATGAACCAGGGATAATTATAAATGTTGCCTTCACATTGCTGCAGCCCATTTGCTGTTGAAGCGCTGGTGTTGAGAGGTTTATGGGGCGAGATGCGAGAAAGGAGAACTTTGCCCTGAAAGGAGCAGGAGAGGAAAGCGGAGTATTTGGCAAGCCTTCTCCCCAGAGCGGTATCATGGGATAGCATTGGGGCAGCCATTGGGAGCTGCGGCTGTGAGTGCTGACAGGGCTCTGCCCCATGTGGCTCCATAGAAAAACACTGCGTCTTATTGACAGTAGCACACGGGCACACGCATGCAAACATGCACTTACTGGCCAATTTTTTACAGGCAGCAGATATATGGAGGCGTATGAATAGTGGTGCAGATCTTTTCAACAAGAAATAAATGTAATCATTTGAGGCTTTCTCAACTTGATTCCATCCTGCATCTGTCAGACTTGGACATTACATAATTATAATCATTATGGAATAAGACAGCAGTAATTTACTGCGGCAGCCATGGACTGAACGGAAAATGGCCAGGCTCAATTTCCTTTGAATGACAGCAGGAACATTTGTGTCCTTCCCCTGAGCTAAACGGTGTCCAGACAGACAGAAGCCAATCTGTCCCGCCCCCACAAGAAAAGCCTCTGCTGCCAAGAAGAAGGGTCTGGAGCCTTACCTGATGGCTTCCCATTTGAATGAACTGCAGACAGATTCCTGCGGCATTACGGAGAGGACGCGTGCGCTCTATGAAAAACACTAAGCCTCAAACAAGTCCAACTGCATCCCACAAATCGCTCCACAGCCAGAAGCCAGATAAAAACACTTTGCCTTCAGAGCGTGCAATTGTATGACTGTCTAGACTAATTTACCACAAGAGGCTCCAGTTTGGCCATTAACAGGTGGGTCAGATATTTTACTGGGCTAGGGCCAGGGTGGGCCTACTAAAAGTTAAGTGCAAGTCTGTTCAGCATGTAAAGGAGACTGTGAAACAGTTTGGACATGTGAATGTTTCAACCCTTGGCCCGGTGCAGGCTGCTAAAGCCCTGCGCTGCTTGGGAAAGGTGGAGTGGAGGCTGGGTGTTTACGTCGATGCTGGTCGCCACCTGTTAGAGAGGAGCAAAGCATGCTATTATCCCCAACACAGGAGAATCTGGCCCCGCAGGCCTGGGCCATAAAAAGAGCAGCACACTGTGGAGAATTTCTTCTTCTCCACAGGCAGATTAGCAGAGGGAAGCCGGACTGTGAGAAAGCAGAGAGTCAGGAGAGGAATCCAGGAATCTCTCAGGCCAGCGTAGCCTTCAGCTCTTCCAGAACAACCTCGTCTTCTTCACTCTTAAAACTAAACGGCCAAACAGACAATTACTATCATTAGGGTCATTCCTCCCCAGTTGTCCCTCATTTTAATCTTTTTTCCTGTCATTCTGCGTGTAATAATGCTTCTCTGTTGGTTTTACTTGGGTAGTTAATGATAGATTTTACCTTTATAGCTTTACGAGCTAATTATATCAGTCTCTTATCTAGTTGACATTTCAAATAGTAATCCCAGCACACAGAAGATCAGGTGTTGAGTTGTGTCTGTGGATGCATACCTTTAAATCAGACAGATGAAATGAGTAACAGTGTGTCTGTCAGGGCTGTATTTGGTCCCCTTGATGTCTCAGGTGAGTCTCAGGTGCTGTATGGAGCCTCTTGTCCATACATACAATGTTCAGTAACATCTTCTGTGCTCCAGCTGTCAAAACCACTCAGGAGCCTCCAGCAAGATTGGCAGGTACCCTCTTCCTCCTCCAGATGAGGGGAGGTGTGACACTTTATGAGCCGGAGTAAAAGACAACTGTGAGAGTCATGTTTGGGTTTATTTTCCTCCTCTGCCGTCTTTATGTGCTGTTCACATTAAAACTACGCCGCCTGTTACATGACGTCCCTCCCCAAACATTTATTAGGCCACCTATGACGGCAGCATTCCACGTTGTTGTAATGCTGTTGACTGGGGGATAATTTCTCTGTGTTCGCTGACATAAATATACGTACACCTCCCTCCATATGAACCGCATTATGCATGCTCGCACACACTCACCCAGGTATATGTGGTTTATTTTCCAGGCTGTCCTGGGGCAAAGAAAACAGAGTTCCTGACAAGTGTTCTTGACGCGCTGTCGACAGACATGGTGCACGCCGTCACAGATCCAGCATCCGCCGGAAGGTATGACATTCAGAAGTGGATTTTGTTCATCTTAAAACGTATTGATGAACATCAGTGGGTTCAGTCATTTACCGAAAGCTGACACTTTCAGTGACATTAGTTATTTTAAACAGTTGGATGCAGTGACGGAGGGGCGATTATCAACTCACCAACTGATATCTGTCATTTAGGATGGCCGAGCCCGACCCCAGCCACACCCTGGAGGAGAGGGTGGTCCACTGGTACTTCAGTCAGCTGGACAAAAACTCCAGCGGGGACATTGGTAAGAAGGAGATCAAGCCTTTCAAACGCTTCCTGCGCAAGAAATCCAAGCCTAAGAAGTGTGTGAAGAAGTTTGTGGAGTACTGCGACATCAGCAACGACAAGGCGCTGTCTCTGCAGGAACTGATGGGTTGCCTCGGGGTGACCAAAGAAGAGGGTGAGCTGAACAACATCACTCTCCTGCACCAAACCAGTCTTGCATATTGATGGATGAGATACATACACAGATATATTATATACATGGCAGTCAAATGGTAAATTACAATCAATGCTACGTGAATTTTAACAATTGCCCCCTCCCACTAAAAGCTTTTGTCCAATCAAAGTGTAGCGACAGTAATTAGGCACAGGCAAGCTTCGGATTTGTCCAAATGTTGAAGCAGTGCACATGGAGCTGTAGTAACCCTGATAAAAGTGTGTAGGGAGTCTTATGTACCACTTTTAAAGGTGCTAAATTCAATATCCAGAGTATTAATATAGCAGAAAAAAACTTCTTGCTATTTAAAGATAAAGAGTAATGTCTACCTGAGCAGAGAATGAAGTCGCTCTCACTCTGTGTGTTGTGATCCGAGCTTCTCCTCGCTTTGTTGACATAGCCGGGCCGGCAGCACATGCTTTTTAGAGCATGTTTGTGCATGTGAGCGTGCCCCACCGGTTAGCTCACGACTGCTGCTCTGCACTGCTCTCATACGGCGGTTACAGCTGATAACGCTGTCGGTCGTCGCGGAAGAGTAGCATCCACCTCCACAGGTAAACGCTGTTATCTCTGTGAGCACTTTTGCCGTTGTTTGCACTGTTTAGCGTTGCTAGCACCGTTAACTGCGGCTCGCCGTCGCCATGTTGAGAGCCATTGAGAGGCAATAAAAATGCTCTCAATACCATATTTAGCACCTTTGAAACCAAAAATACAAATGTCAAATGCACAGCCCTCTGTAGGTTTTTCTTTTTCATACATGTCAGCCAGAAACACTTAAAAGTCCATGGACAGAGTTTTTAACCTACTACTACTACTACTACTAACTACAGCTAATACAGTCAGCTAGCAACAGTTGTCACATCAGCTGGCAAAATTGGTTGAGAAAATAGAAATGAGAAGCCTGCTCTTGTCTACATATGTTTCAAATCAAGGGCCCATTGTTTCAAAAATTGCTAAGAATTTCGTGGTGGTAAATCTGCCACCGATATCAGTGACCGCATGACAAGTGTAGCAGCAACACTGACGGGACACTGCTTATTGAATTTGTGGAGGCAAGGATTTGACGCTTCAATGGACCTGCAGTATTCCTCATATTAAGATTGTTGAGGTTTCTAACACTTCTTGTCTCACAGGGGCCAAACCAGGAGAGGGTTTATCTTCCAGTAAACTAGTAAGTAAACCACTCCTCCCACACTAGTGAATAAAACGGCTGTAAGATGAATTGGTGGCACAGCTACAGTCTGACTCTTTAATCTCTTTTAGTGGTGACTGAGTCAGGAATATACAGTCTTGTCAGTGCAAAGAAACCAGGGCATCTGTCCAACTGATGTCACTTTAATTTGTTCTCCTCAGAATCCCTCGAAGAAGCAAGGCTAAGCCAGCATCTGAGATTTCCCCTCCCGCATGGAGAAGCTGCCCTCACCAATCGGCAATAATGGAAACCATAGTATTTGCACTTTGTACTTTAAAAAGAAATGTAAATTCACTTTGTAGAAATAAGGTATTTAAACAGACTGCTGAATCTGTGAATGATGTAGTTAGCTTTTTATGTCCTGACAAACAAAAATTATTTAACACATACAATGTATGTGTCCTTTGTGTGTCTAAAAAGTATACTTTTCAGAGTTGTACAAGTTTTCATGTTTGATGTTTCATTTTGTGCCCCTTCCCCCAGTGTACTTTTCTCCTCGCGTTGATGATGGTAAAGCGGATATATGGATAGTTTGCTAAAATAACTTAGACCATCTCTCATGTACTGACCTATAGCATCTCTTCTTGTGCTTTGTACAGCAGTTTGCAAGAATGTTTTAAACATACGTCATAAAAACGTCCTACATGTTCACATGTATTCATGTTTATTAGAAATAAAGAACTCTTTTATACATTTTGTTCTCTGTGGGTCTGCCAGTCTTAATGCGTCAAAGGTTAATTGGGTCAGCAAATTCCTTTGTTTCTCTCTAATCCAATTAGTTCTCCTTCTCGTAATATAAATCTTGTAATGTCTTTGCCGTTTAGTGATTTCTCGCTGTGTCTTTAATAAAACACCTTGTTGACACAGTCTTTATGAGCCAAGTATTAGTCATACATAGCAAAGGTCGTGTATCATCCCATTTTCAGACTGCTTGCCAATTCCCCCGAGGCAACATTTTAGAATTGGAAAAACGGATGGTGCTTATGTCGGTTCTCGTCACAGATTTCCCACGTAGACTGAAGACAGATAAATGGACCAATCTTGGCTGTGTGTGCGTAGTACGAGTGCCCATTAAAAGGGCGTTTTATGAGCCTGTGCGTGTGTGTGTGAACATGTGTATTTGCATAAGGTATACTTACATGTATGCAGTAAATGTACACTTGAACAGTCGGTGAGGTTTAAATGGATTCTTTCTTAAAGAACAACATTGAGCTCAGGGCAGCCTTAACACATTACACTACTGTACATTGTTCGAGCCTGATTATGTTGGGGCTACTAAGTGCTAAGCTGTGGCTTTTCACACAGAAAGTCCCCTGTAGGGCTGAGCGACTGACCTCGGACTGACCTGCTCACTCAGGCATAGCCTCTAATTTATGATTAACACATCGGTCTCCTTTCTGTGATATAATCCAACCCAATGGTCTGGTTTTAACACCCCAGGGGAACACGGAGGAGAGATTATGACTGTCTGCTCTCAAATGGTGGATTAGAGATGGATAACCTATGGCCCTCTTAAGCACTTTCTCTATCCACAGCAAAGGGACAATTAAATCTGAAGCAACAAGTGCTATGCAGCAGGCAATACATTTTTATCCTCCAGAAAAACGGTATTGCTAACCTTTCTATGCATCTAAAATCATTTGGTGTTCCTTATTTGCTTGCTAAAACAAAATCTTCTAATTATAAACTCACAATTCAGCTCCATCTTTTTGCAACATCCCTAATTTCCACCCATGTTCCTGGCTTAAATCCCCCTGAAGGTGATGTTGCCCAGAACAACATTTACTTTTCCCAAACAGCCATGCAATCTGTTAATGTGGCCGTGCTGGTTGCAGGTGTAGCAGAGCAGAAGCTGCACCTTCCTGCTGCTCTCCTCGTCCAACAAACTCATCAACCTTCACCTAAACCTCTAGCCAACCCCTTGACTGCTGCTGACGCTCCAACCTCCACCCAACACAATGCTAAACCCTTGTCATGAGTGATTTCTACTCCCCTGGGCTGAGATGCACGTAAACACCTTTTACGATCTGGCTGGGTGTCAAGGCATGGTTTTCAGAATATGTTCCCCTGATGGCTTGGACTCTTGCCTGAACTGATGGAGTAGCTGAAGAAAAGCATCCAAACCTTTTGGCCCGGTTACCAGGACCGTCTCACGATTGGCGAGGCCTCCCCCTCTCCTGCTCCTCGGTCCTGCGTCCTCACTTGTCTCACTCGCACATGCACAAACACACTCCCTGAGCACAGAGATACCATTGAGCGGGATTTGTGGGCACAGTTTGTCTGCTTTAATGGGCAAGAGGAGGCACCCGATCTCACCACTGGCAGGCCCCGCGGGCTGTGGACTCATGAAGAAATTACTGTCAAAAGCCATCAGGGCTTTAATAGCCTCTGGCCCAGCCGCGGCTTCCCCCTGGCCCTCGGAGGGGCTCTGGTCTGTGGGTAAACAGCGTGAGGACGGCCTGCACCCTGGGACCCTCTCTCACTCTCTTACTGCTTCCCCTGGTGTGGCCCAAACACCCCAGCAGTCCAGCTAGCGCCGCGGGACACCGCCGGCCATAACACTCAAGAAAATGAATTGCTAGAGGAGGTGTGACTTTTTAATGGAGGGGGGTGCAAAAGAAAAACAAGTGGTGTTAAGTGTGTGCATGGTACTAGGCGCACTCACACAAGGAGCCTTTTCACAAACTTTTAAAATGACCTTATTTGTTATGGATAAGCAATAGTTTGACGTTTTGGGACATATTTGCTTTCTTGTCGGCAGTTCGATGACAAGATTGATACCTCTGACGTCTGTACAATAAATAAATTATAAGGCTACAGCCATCTGCTGATTAGCTTAGCATAAAGACTGGAAATGGGAAAACAGCTAGTGTAGCTCTGTGCAAAGGTAGTAAAATCCAGCTACCGGCACCTCAGCATTTCACTAATTAACAGGATATATCTTTATTTCTTTGTAAAAACAACAGGTTGTGCTTTCCAGGAGTTTATGTGCAGGACTACTTCTTGGCTCGGCAACCAGCAGAGACTCTAAGTTACTGCTCCCGGCTAAGAAATAGTTACACACATAACCCCCGCAAAAAACACCACTTTGTTTTTTGCATTTTGTTTTATGTAGAGATTAAAAAAACGGGATATAAAGATTTATTTAGTGAGCTTTAGAGGTGCTGGTAGGCAGATTTTGTTGGACAAAGAAGCCAGGCTGCTTCCCCCTGTCTCCGGTCTTTATGCTAAGTTAACTCATATTTATCATACAGACATCAGAGTGGTATTAATCTTTTTATTTACCTCTTGGAAAGAAAACGAATAGGTGTCCCAAAATGTTGAACTATTCTTTTAAAGGTGCCGTGTGTAGGATTAAGTGGTATCTAGTGATGTGGTTGTAGATTGCAACCAACGCTCTGCTCACTCCTCCCTTTCCAAGACTACGGTAACGTTTAACGCTGTTCGCCTCGCTCAGAGGCCATCTTTACCATATAACACAAATTTAGGAGCAACAGAAGTCAGAGGACCCGCTCCCTATGTAGATATGAAGGGCTCATTCTAAGCTAATGAAAACACAACGATTTTTAGTTTAAGGTGATTATACTCCATTATTTTCCATTTCTGCTAATAAATCCCCCCAAATGTTCTCACTGTTCATTTAAAGCAAACACAACTAGACTTTTTTACAAACCACATAATGTATCATCAATGGATTTGTCTGGAATGGCCAAAAACCTTGAAGAAATACTCTATACTCTGCTTATACCAGCCATCTATATGAGCCCATATTTTCCTCTACAGTGCATCAAATGCATAGTTCTACTGTTGTTATCCAGACTGCTGCAGTTATATCAGCCTTCCTAGCTTGAGATAGACACAAACAGCATTAGTCGTCCTGGCCAAACAGCCAACCCAGCAAGATAAAAAATGTTACGCTTGAGATAGAGTGTCTGCAGTGTCGAGGGAAAACCGAAGGGAACGTCGTCTTCTGCGCTCGTATGGTGAATTGTGCAGCTTTTCTCATTTATGTGTTCCAGCTGAATGGGGTGGCTGCCAAGTCCGGGATCTGGCCTGACATCAGAATTTCCCGGGGTGATAAAGAGACTCTTGTTTGAATCACAGTTAATAAACAGTGGGAGAGAAAAAACTGTGATACTGAGAGAGTGATATGGGCAATTAGAGGAGTGAAATTTCCAGTAGACAAGAGACAGAGTTGTGTACGTGTGCATGGCTTTCACACCTCCAAACACCCACTAATTACACACAGACACACATTCACAGAATAGAAAGCTATGAGTAGAGCCTTCAACATGGGAATTATTTCAAATTAATAATGTTACAGTAAAAACCACAAATCTTTAGAAAGTTAAAGTGATGTATTATGTGTCCACGTAGCCCTTTCCCTCCACAACAAGCCTCCAGATCTGGACGTAACAATAATTTGCTTTCATTCTTGAATATTTGGGGGGATTAAAACCTCTGGGCCTGGGAGCTGGAGAGTGCGTGTGGGGGGTACTCGTCCTTTAATCTCATTCTCACAGTGTCTACCTTTGACATAGCCGTATCCCGTTTGAGCCTGACCAGGGCTGAGAGGAAGGGGCAACGATGGGAGAAAGAGAGAGAAGCAATGAGGGGTACTGGAGGTAGTGAAGGGGGTTGGGGGGGATGTCGGGCCTAAACTCAAGGGATTAACGGGGTGACTTCTCCTCTGGAATGTTCCACTGACAGCCAAGACCCGCCCACCCACAGCTGCCTGCTGCAGACAGGTGCACGGCCGAGGCGAGGCGGGTGGTGGGTGGATGGGTGAGACAGACGGGGTGGCGAGGAGGAAAACAGTCTTCCATCCGTAGCCACGGACTGATGAGTATATCAATAATTAGACAAAAGATCTTCTCCGTAGCGTTTCAAAGCAAACTGGTCCATCAACATCAGCCGTGGCGTGGAGAGATTACACCACCTGAAAACTGTACCTATAACGGTAGAAAGATTATTGCACATTTCAAGAATAGCTCTGTAGGTTTTATTCGCTTCACAAACAGGCCACGAATTAGAGTAAAAATGCTCACAAACCCTCCCTAAGGAGCTTTAAGAGTCAGCTGAATCTAAGTGTGGAAACTCTACACTAAGCCTCCCTGAACAAGCTGAATAAGTTACAGATCAACCTCACACACAAACCTCTCTGTTGATCTTCACACCAGAACAATGCCTGTGTATGTCAGTCCAGTCATTTAACCAGCGTGCTGTATACAAAGCAGACATTTGGTAACAGGCACTACAGTAGGTGAATTCATTTGTCCTACCATAATTTATGTTTGGGAATGTACGAGAGCTTGCCCATGCTTGCTGTGCAGTCCTAAGTATTACTTTGCAGAATTGGAAGACAAAGGATTAATTTTCTGCATGTTGAATTAATTCTGTATCGTTAAATGCACCGCGGTTTTACTAACATCCTCAGGTTGTGTCAAGTAGCAACAAAGGACAATAAACACTGCTGCTGATCTACAACAATCCCATGTTTAGAAGGGAGGAAAAATCCCTTTGAAGCCAGTGGGATTCCTGTAGGTAGTGTGAGCGTGATTGTGCTTCTGAGATGTTTGATTGATAGAGGGTCTGTGAAATCTGACTCTTTGTTTTGCTCTCTCTTTGGTGACCTGCCCTGCCATGTCTCTCCTGTTTTGAGAAGCAGGTAGTCTATCCTAACATCTGGCAAACACTGGGGGACAACATGCCGCTCAGGTGGTGGGACTCGAGTCTGTGAGAGGTCAAAGGTGATAAACCGGGGTCATCCTGGTATCCAGGTGGATGTTCTGGAGGAACGGCACAGGCTTCTGGTTTCTAAGATACCAGCGGGGGGAGAAAAAATAAGAAAAAACACAGGTGAGGTGTAAAACATTTTTACTTTCAAATAATTGAAGCAGTAGCATTGGTTTGTTGGTCGGTTGGTCCACCACTTTCAACAACTATTGGATGGATTTCCAGTTAATTCCAGAGGATGAATCCTACTGACTTTGATGAGCCTCCAACTTTTTGTCTAGCGACACCAGTGGGTCAAAGTCTTCTCTTAGGTGAAATATCTCAACATCTACTTGATGGATTGATGCAACAATTTAGTTTAGACATTAATTTTCCCCAGCTGATTAATCCTATTGACTTTGGTGATCCTCTGACTTTTCCTCCAGCACCCCTATGAGGTTAACATTTGTGCCTCCATTGTAGTTTTTTTTGTTGTTGTTGTTTGTTGTTTTTGTTTTTTACAGTGGACAACTGCGGGGTCTGAAAAGTGAAGCCAATGCTGAAGTGTCTCTTTCTAATAGCCAGCAGGGGGCGACTCCTCTGGTTGCAAAAAGAAGTCTGATTGTATAGAAGTCTATGAGAACATTAGATCAAAATGAAGGTTGAGTTTGAATATGGGCCAAGCATGGGCGCCAAAAGTAGGGTGGTGGGAAGTGGGGAAGGGTTCCTCCCACTTTATGCCACTGATACGATTTGGTGCCGCAACTGGTGTGATCCCATCGCAAGATGGTCTCTAGTTTATTTTGTCTTCATTTCCAATAATGATGAATTATTTTGCTTTTGCTGATTCAGTAGCCACATTTCCCTACAGGAATCAATACCGTTCATCTTGGTATATCAAATATTTGTATACCTAAACTTGTCGAGTAGCAAACGACAGGAAATGATCTCCACACCTGGATCAAATTCGGTATTCAGATTAAGTATCCAGTATTCTGAAACCAAGGCTACGTCAGATCTATGGTGCCTTACAGTCTTTGCAATTATACAGGATGGATTTTCAGTTGGCCGCAGTAGTGAGGAAGATGGTGTTGACAAAGCAGGTGTGTCTCTGCCACCCCACCATCCAGGCTGTTTTGGGCAGATCATCCAGGCATGTGTGCAGACCACCAGGCAAGGCTTTGTACTTTCCCTGGAAGAGTCTGACTGCTGAGCTCCGGCTTTAAACAAGTCCGGGACAAAGCAGTTACTCATCACGTAACGCTCCTCCAGTCACTCACTGCACATCCCCAGAGTAACACAGAGGTAGATTAATAGATCACTAAATCACACCACTCACACACAAGTCAGATGCAACAGGAAAGCAACTCGACAGGCCAACAGTAAACACATTTTGTGATTCTTTCCTTCATTAATTCTGCATACTCTAACTAACTGCATCTATAATTGAAGTACGGTGCCCTCTATTGAAAGATAAATGTTGTACTTTTATTGGGCTGAAGACAAATTCTACTACAGCAAAATGAACCTACCCAAATAGCTTGTCACATGAATCCTGAATGTAATATTTATGAGTAAGACAGTGAACATATCTCCTCCTCTGCCCCCTCCTTCTTCCTTCCTGTGTCTGCATATGGTTCCCATGCTGCTCTAATCTTTCTCCCTCATTTTTTCAATGGTGAATAAGGTGATTTAATGATTTATTAGATCTGCCGAATCCAGCAAAGCTACAAATCATGAAGGCCTTGTGGTCACATTGTTCAAACGTGGGGAGCAGTCAGCCGCTGTAATCCGCGCTGAAATGCCCCTGAAAGAGACTCTTGTTGCTGCCCCCCCCTCCTCCCCTTCACCGGCTGGAAAACGTTAGAAGTCAGGTTATGTGAATGTCCAGTGTCAGAGGGCTTCTTAAATGGCATTAGTTTTGAATGTCTGTATCAGAGCAAAGACCCGCCATTCTACTGAAGCTGCCTCAGATCTGGGTACTGTAGCCCTGAGACTGGGGTGAAGAAACAAAGGAAAGGAAAGAAAGGACTTATGTCTCAGCAAGTCTTAGAAAAACTTGTCCGTACATTTATCTTTAGCAGGCTCGACTACTGTAATGCTGTCTTTACAGGTCTCTCCAAAAGGTCGATCAGGCCTGGATTCAGAAACCTGCTGCTAGAGTCCTCACTGAGATCAAGAAAGTGGACTCTCCAGTTCTCGGATCTTTGGCGTCTTGTGTGTCAAAGAATTGATTTTAAAATACTTCTGCTGCATTATAAAGCACTAAATGGTTTAGGGCCAAGATACTGATGCTCCATTATGAACCATCCAGACCACTCAGATCATCCAGTTCTGCTTACTGTCTCCTGAGTCAAAACTAAACATGGATTAGCATCATTGAGTTTTTATGCACCACACATCGGGAACAAACTCCCAGAAAACTTGAGGTTTGCTCAACTCTCACGTCTTTTAAATAAGTCTTTAAAACTTTTCTGTTTGCCACTGCATTTTATTAAATTAAATTTGGGACTTTTTGTTCAAATCTATGTCCATATTTCCTTTTATCAGGGCTTTCAATCGATTAAAATCCATTTTCATTCACATATCTTGAGCTCAGAGGTCAAGGGACCCCCTTTGAAAATGACCATGCCAGTTTTTTTCTCGCCAAAATTATTAGCAATAATTATTATTATTTCATTCTTTTGCATTTAAATTGTATTTATTGATTCTTAAAATGATGTTCAGATTTAAATCTGAAGAATTGGTTTAAGAATTTTCACGTCATCCATTACTCCCCAGATCTGGTTCCTACCCACCACATCCACCAGTCAGACTCAAAGACGTGCAGAGGCGTGGCCGAGTGGTGAAATGTCCCTCTAAAGGTGGACAGGGGATGTCAACAAATAGCAAAGCATGTTATGACAAATTAGACAAGGCGATTGTGGCACTATCATGGCTTGATGATTGCACACAAAGCGCTTCATTGAGAGCATTTTTTTTCTTCTTCACTTGGCCAAGGATCCAGTCACATCCTTTCAGAGCAGGTCCTGGGGAGCCACTGACACTCCGACCCACAATCACACATCACCCTCCACCCCCAGCGCTCCCATGCCCCGCCACCACCATCCCTATCAAAGGCTTAGCCTGATCTGAGGACAGATGAAGGGGAAAATGTGATTTTGAAGGAAAAAAATGTGGAAAAGAAAAAAATGTAAGAAGCCAATGAAGTGTAAGGGGACTGAGAATAGCACTGAGTGCGAGCGTTGATGGAACCAGGCCATTATGAATCAAACAAAAAGCCTGTTTCACCCCATAATTCAACACATTTGGAGTGCGCTAAGCTGAGAAAATGCTGTCAAAGAATGAGCTGCTACACATTAACTTGAGGTTGCATATGTTTTTGACCCCTCTTTACACATTTTTCTGCCAAAACTCACAGAAATAAAAGCAACGATAAATAAAATGGGATTTTTTAAAGTTGCTGGAGTGAAGAAGGAAAAAAACAGTGTGTGTTTGGGGAAGGAGAGGCGGTGGGTGAGGGGCTGATGATGTTGATGGCGAGGGTGAAAGATGTGTTGTTGAAGGAGACAGCATCCGAGGTGTCAAAGCAAACAGGACTAAGCAGAGGGGCCACAGGTGTGCAGTCTGCTCGCCTGACTGCAGACAGGCTGCAGCACAGACAGCCCTAAGCGCCCAGCGTGCATACCATACAGCCGTGTGCCCTCCAGGACTCTCTCTCTCTCTCTCTGACTGGCCTCCTCCATCCACCTGGAGCGGCTGCACAAGAGCACGGAAAAAAAAAATACCCAACAAACCTTTGTTGTGAGGTTCAACACTCTAAAAACGACACATTACAACACGGAGAAAAAATGTGAGGGGCCTTTTTCCACTAACATTGAGATGTTTGTGTCTCGTACATGTAATGAAGGGATTAAAGATTACCGGTATGCATGTTTTGTATTATTTAGTCCCTAACTCAGAAACTGGTCATAGCTTTTGTTTTGCTTTTCCCAACATTACGAAGTTGTTTTTCTATTTGTAGCAGCACCTTTAAATCTATCATCTGATTTATTGAATATCATCCTCAGAGAACAAACATGAGACTGCCAATACAAATAGTTTTTCCTGTGGAGAAAACAGCAATGTATCACTATTTCATCCTTGTCTCAGGTCTTCTGTTCCTAAACCTACACTTTGACTCCTATAGCTGAAGCTTTCAGTTTCTGATTTTTGCGCTCCAGCCCTCTACAATGATCTCTCTCCCTCTCTCGTTTTCTCACCACCACACTCCGTCCCCACCGCCTCCCCCTCCGAGGATAAGCTGTGGTCGGGCCCTTACATCCCAAGTAATTTACTAAGTCAACACAGAGTGAAGAGGGCCCGTGTGCTGCAGAGAAAGCCCCTCTATGCAACAGCCGCGGTCCCTGAGGAGACATGGCACACCACAGCACGAAGCTGCCATGCTGGGAATCATTTAAAAAAGTATTAATATGAAATATGTATGTAAATGCAAGGTAAATAGATAATAAATATGTAGTAATTTATATGTTTGAAATATTTACTAATCCACACAAATGGACAGTTTATCAAACATTTGATGAAATATATTTCTATTCATTCGGGTTGTTTTCATCATATCCATAGAAACATGTAGTGTCGGGATGTTTCTAACAGTATGAGCTCTTACTACCACAATATATTATATAATATTTAGGATTTAGATTTGGTGTCCTTTATGTTGTCTTCTATATTCTGCTCTGTAAATATACTGCACGAGTCTGTACTCTGTATTGTACATACACTCACAATTAGGATCTGCTCTTTTGGCTCTCTGGGTCTCTTTTAATATGCACTTGCTTAACTTTGATAGTGATAATCTTTTTAAGGTATCTTTATGATATTTTTACCTTTATTTTACAGACACAGTGGAGTGATGACGATTCACAGCTTTTAACGTATTTTTTGCTCTTTAAGTTTATTAACTGAAGGTCATTACATAAAGTCATGAGGGAATTTCTAGACCACACCGTCTTTGTCCATTCACAAGTGGTTGTTTTTTACATAAATCTTACACAGCATTCCTTAAAATTGACAAGATGGCAAATATATTGCATGTAAGCCAGGATTATGCTTCTCCATCTAAGCTTCAGGATCTAATACAACAACTGGGCTCCTTGAAATAGAATGATTCTTGACAACACAGGGACCCTTGTCTCAATAATGTTTTAATTATTTTCACCACTTTCACCGCAGAAAAAAAAGACACTATATCACGATTAACTTCTCATATGAAAAGTTTGTTTCATGCGGAAATGTGGAAAGTGCTGCTCTAAATGCAGTACAACAATATAGCGCTAATTTAAAAACTGATAATACAAACTTTCAAAGAATTTAGTACTGTGGAGTATCAGAGATTGGGGACAAAACCATACTCATGTAGCTGCAGTCATATTAAAAATAAAGAAACATGCATAAACACATTGAGATACAGTCAACTACATGCACTACATGAACATGAATGTGTGCACACACACACACACACACACGTATGAACCCACATGCTTGTTCAGGTGCAGCAGTCCACTCTCACTGCAGGCTGCTCCTTGTAAAGGGGCCTTGGTAATCACTGTGTTTGCTTTCCCATTAGGCCGCTCTTCAGATGTGAGGGCTACCGGGGCCCGTCCACTCCCCGAGGAGAGCTTTTCACTCCTCTCCAAAATGCATTATGAAGAATTAGCCACATAAACACCTGCGAATTAAGAGCCAGACTCGACACACACCAGAGACAACCTCCAAGAGAGGTTTATCATTCATCCAAACAACCAAAACATCTCTGGATTCACCGTAGAGTTTAATATTTCTCAATGGCTCTCACTCTTTCCTCTTCCAGGAGCCCTTGAGCAAGGCACAGCTGCTCAGCAACCAACAGTAGTGTTTGTACTGGGAAGCTCCCAGATGTGAATGTGTATCATTACACAAAATGTGAAGCAAGGAGCATGCACGCTCAGCAATACATTTCCTTAGATAAATAAACATAAAAAAGGAGTTGCTTGTCTAAGTCCGAATGGCAGCAGAGCACAAAGAGACTTGTTCTGATTCAATGGCAAAACCCATGCAGGTGTTTACTTTTGATTATTCTTTAAGATAATCCACTTGAGTTTGTATACAGCGCCACCGAGGTGAACGGAGACGATCCAGCCACAGTTGTGCAGCGTCGTGCACCATGGGCCCTCGCTGCAGATGTTCACAAGAGGAGGATTAGGGAGATAGAGGCATCTAGGGAGGTGATGGAGCTTTCAACAATGAGGGCCCTGAGAATTTACTGCGCGGCTCACCGTGGACAGAAGAATGGGCTGCTTCACTAGCAGAGAGCGAGCTTTATGCAGTGACGGACGATGAGTCAAGACGAACCCCGTCCTGAACTCAGCGTGGAATGTTTCATTTACAGTCACCCACATGGACACCCCGGCCTGCGCCTCATCTGCCAAGACACAAGAGGGATGGGGATTTCAAACAATGTAGATAATTCAGAGCTCAAACTTCCCCCACTGCACAAAAAGTCTACATGCACTCACAATACACTCTCTCTCACTTTGTCTTCCCTTCCCACACTCTCAGTACCTCCCTGTTATCTCACTGTCTCCGTCTCTATCCTCCGCAAGTAATTCGTCATCTTTAAATGATTCCACCTAAAGGATTCCAGGGAGAAAAAACACTGCATGACACCGTTTTCAACGAAATTATTAAAGCCAACATTTGCAGTGTAAACAAACAGGATTTTCCTCCACAAACCCCTCCTTGTGTGTGTGTATTTTGTTTAGACCCTGCACCATACAGCTTCTCAGGCTTTGGGACAATATTTTGACTGTAGTAATTACAGTATATGAAATGTAATCATTACAGTCGTCAATAAAATCCGGTGTGACGCTCACAGTTGGCGCCTGAAGCTGGAGCTGCGATGTTGCCACGCTGGGATTGAACCCAGCAGAATGAAGGCTTATCTTTATGAAAACATTATAATGTAGGTTATGTTGCAACTCTGATGAATGTCTGGCAAACACCAGCTGAAATCAAAACCATGAAAGAGGCGTCGACCCAGGTTTGCTTTTCCGTGCTCAAGTTCAAACTCTCCACTTAAACCATCCGGTTCAAGATGTACATTTTATGAGTCCTTACAGACAGTACGCTGGGTCAAAGCCCACCATCTCAAGGTGAATACTTGTTTTGCTCTCAAGAAAATATCAACAGTCAAGAAATATGGGGCTACATTATGGCTCTTTCTACCATGATGTAAGCTGAGTAAAACCCCGTAGTGTTCAGTGCTGGTCAGTGCTGGGAAGCCTCCTCACTGGGCTAGGTCACGTACAAGCCATGGTCATCAATCACAAACAGCGGGGACTGAGTAGCGACGAGCTGGCGAAAGGAGTTGACGGCTTGACACGACTTGGCCTTCGGTGCCTCCTCGAATTCCAAGCCATCGCTGACTGAAAGGATTACTTGCATAATCTAATATTTGGTGGCACAAAAAAGCATTCATGCCTCATTTTGCTAAGTTTTTATTGGCTTTTTATATGTGATTTAGTTATGTGTGGCTTCCCACCCCGCTTCCAATCCTGATATTTTTCTTTGCATGTCATTAATACTTTTTAAAATTTGTCCAAGAGCATCCAAATTAAACTCTTCATTTAACCTACGGAGACTTTCCTTGTAATGTTTATTCATTCTCCAGGCGACACAAGCCCCTATTCCCCTATGCAAAACCCATATTCCATGCTCTCGATTGTAGCTGTGGATATCTCTTCCATGCACATAAACTCACTTTAAAAAAAAGCTTTATGCTTTATGCATTTGTCTGTAATGCCATTGAAAGCCACTTTGGTGATACACAATCAACCAGCCCTCTCTTAGCAAGGAGGGTAAATTATTTCTTATGAGTTGTAACAAGATCAGGACTTTCCTGGCACTGGCGATCACCAATGTGGCTTTCAATCTGGCATTACGGACAGATGGTAAGATGTGATCAATACCAATATTCGCCAACCTTTCTTGCATTTTCTTGAGTGAGATGTCATGTTAAAGACATGGCACCCTGGCACTTTCCTCCTTGTCTCATCTCGGTGATGACACTATCATCCTGCAGACCAGAGCCGTGAGAGTAATCTGTTATTCTTTACATCAATGCCATCATCTCCTGCAGAGTAAGGGGGAAGAAGTTGTTGCGCCATGACCCACACAGTGGTGAGTTTACATAGCTCAGATACCCAAAGAGATACCCCGGCCTCTCACTGTGCACATCGCCGTCACACAGAGAACTGATAGGAACTAATCAGTGAATGGCGGTTTTAACTGGCAGGAGGATCAGACGTGAGCTGGACCTCACAGGATCTCCACCATGTTGTCTGAATGCGGGACAGATTCTATCACAACAAACCTTGCTTTCTTCCACTGTGTGAAAGCTTTTTATGGCTTATTCTTGTTACATATAAACTGCATTGCTTTTGCATTTGTCTACTTCTTAGCCTTCTGTGTTTTTCCTCTTGACTTTACTCATTGGCTTGCTTTCTTCACTTCCGTGTCGTGCACTGATTCGTTTAAACTGAACAGCCAATCACAGTGATTTCTTTCACCGTCAATCTCCGCCGCCTATTCAACATGCTGAATCGGCCGAAAAACCTCCAACACTGGCAGACTAGAGCCGACGATGCGGGACACATCGCAAAAACTAGGCCAAGAGACGCTCACCAACGGCCGACTGTCGGCTTGGTGTGTCAGGGCCTTAAGACATCATTGCAAGATCAGGAACCAACATAAAAGTTAAACAAAAAAAAACAGAGCTGCACAAATACTTGACACATGGATTTTGACAGTTTAAGATACTTTAATGAGTGTTATTAGTTGAGGAAATCAGCAAAAAAAAAAAAAAAAAGGATTAAATTCTAATACAAAACGTGTGTTGCTCAAACAGCTGGTTACCAGACCTTGTACAATTCTTGAACTTTCTGACACAGAAGAAAATAATGACAAAGCTTTCCAAAAAAAAAAATTCCTCTCAAACATTTTCACTTTCTATGGTTCAATAAGCTTCTGGGAGTTCATGTCTAGAACTTCATAACTTTGATTGATTAGCCTATGTGATACGTTGCTGTATTGTTCATTAAAAGAAGGGTTCAGCACTTGGGGAAATACGCTTCTTGCCAAGAGTTAAATAAGAAGATCATAGCACTTTCATGTCTGTACAATAAATATGACTCCACAGCCAGCAGCCAGTTAGCATAGCTTATCATAAAGACTGAAAACAGGGGGAACAGCTGTCATGGTCCTAAGGTTTTATTTATAGTTTGTTTAATTTCCTGTTTTAGTTTCCTTGTGTATTTAGTCGCTGTGCTGTCACTTGTCTTTTGTCAGTTCGTCTTCGTTGCCACTTGGAGTTTTGTTCGCTAATCATCTGCCAGCTGTACCTTCCTGTCTTTTTGGGAACCGGTAGGACTTTTGTTTGATTAAAGTATTTTCATTGAATCTACCCATCTCAGACTCTGCATTTGGGTCCTCTCTCCTTGTGCTACGTCCTTCACACAGCTAGCCTACCTCTGTCCAAAGCAGCACCTCTCATTAAGTCACTAATTAACACGTTATATGTTGATTGTTTCATCCATACAAAAGTGGGTTATGTGCGCAGCGTCTTCCCCTGTAAAACCACAACATGTTGTTTTTACACACTGGGTATTGTACAGCTTGAACAAATTAGATATTCCATTTTAATTAGCTAACTTAAGAGGGGTTTGGAGGTGGATTTTGTTACTTTTGAACAAAGCCATCCTAGCTGTTTTCCAACCGCCAGTCTTCAAGTTAAGCTAAGCTAACTGGCTTCATATTTAGTGTAATGGTACGTGTCCACAAAGGCGTTTTTTATCGCGAGGGGACGCGCCACTTCCCGGCATCGGACGCTTGGTGGGCTGTCACTAGAACCAACGCACTAGGCTCCTGATTGGACGAACGCTTTCCCTCCGTGGGCTGCTGCTCCCAGTTTTCAAACCGGAAACAGCATGGAGGCTCGTTTGGAAACTTTATTCTATTATTTCACGATTTGATTTGCATAAAGTAGACTAACCCTCAACTTTATGCAAATAACGAGCTGGCGACGTGACGCTCTGTTTCTCAAATCGCACCGCCACGCTACCAGAATGCATTGCACGGCTGCTCACATAGACAAAGAATGGGAAGCGTGGAAAGGACGGAGCCTGTGGACATGTACCATAAGACTGGTATCGATCTTCTCAACAAGCGTAGGCCTACTTCCCAAAATGTTGAACTATACCTTTAATGACGTTCATCATGACAATATTCATAATCATGTACAGTAATAGTTTTCTTTTTACATGACTATGTTCATTTGCAGGACAAATATGAAAACATGATTTACATAATCATGTGACTTTTGGCCGACTAACAGTTTTTTGAAATCAGGAGCTGTTATAGTCCGTAAACACCTTTATGTGTGAAACAAAATGCAGGTGAAGCTTCACAAATTAACAGTCAACATGTGGCTGTTGTGGGACGCCGTTAGCGACAGTACACAGGGGTTTCCACGCAGCGCAGAGAGGTGACAGAGTTTCTATGGTTGGCTCACCACACAGACCTGCTCTGTCCCGACCCGCCGAGCGTCGGGCTCCCTGCGTCAGACCTGGCCTTGGAGAGAAGGGCTATATTATGGCTCCTTGGCCCCTGCCTCTCCCCTGTAGTTCACAACTTTTTCACCACAAGAAAATGTCAGGGATAGAGTTTTTTATTTCACCCCAAAATTTCCCTTTCTAATCACGCGTCTCAGCTCTTGGCTCAAGCAGCTGGGAAACTCACCGCCCAGTCGTGTCCAGAAACACGTCTGTGCTATCAGCCACTCCATCAAAATCTATTTGCCATCCAAACACAGCGATAAATTAATTCAGAGCTGAGGCACTGATTTAAATAGTCGTCTGGCTGTACCTCTTCAAATACCTGCGCTGATATGTGATACTGGGAGGATTTACATAAGTGCTTTGTAGGCCTTGTCAGGAGAAATATATGACCAATAAAGGCAGCAGAGTCCTCTTACCACCCCGCTCATGACATCTCTCATGTCTCCCTGACGCACTGGAATAGCCTTGATTTTTTTATCTATCTTCCCTGAAACATAATGCAAGCTGAACCTTCAAAGCAGAAAAGACAAACAGGGATGGAGGATTTAAGACATCCAACAGATGAAACTTTCCCACATCCACTCTGACAATTTGTAAATGTCTCCATGTGCTCTGCAGCTTGACCTTTGGCCCCCTCTATATAAGGTGTCGTGTCCTGGTCCAAGGAGATCATTCGGTATAAAGCAAGATTTTAACAGTCTGCAAGTACAGTTCAGAGCTCTCCTTCTTCAAATATGTGAGGAGTGCTTGACTCAGAGGAATTTGCAAACATTTGCTGCACATTATCTTGTTACAAACACTCCTAATCCTCACTCTCCCCCTGATAGAGGGGAGAGATAATTGCTCCTCCTCAGGGACAGATTCATAGCAATTGTTTCTCTTATTGTGCCGAGCCCTGTTTGCCAGATTCATTGTACCTTAAATGGTGGATAAACTTGTTGATTTGATGTTTGTGAGTTGGCTCCTGAGAGAAAAATACAATAAAGTAATAGTCTTGGGAAAGAATATGCTCATGTCTGCTCATAATTTTAATGACGCGCAAGTTGCAAAGGTTGTGGGGAAACACCTCCGAAATCAAAGGTACATGTTTCAGTGCTCTATGATGGCTCTGGGAAAGTAGCCTTGAGTCTTTGTTTGTGCAAAATCAAACTATAATCTGCTGCTTTTGATAGATGTAGCCTTCTATTTCAAATGTTTATGGAAATACCCAACAATAGTCTTGTGTGGTCCTGTGTCTAATGAAACACACTCACGTACGCCATCAGATCACTGGCCAGCACACAGTGTTCACCATGGAGTGTGGTTTCTTCACATGGCAGGCACGGGGAAGAACAAGTGGGTTCTCCTCCTCATCGGGGACCATCACATCTGTGAACGTGGGTGCTACGAGGCCTCCAGCCCCCAGCTCGCGGCGCCACAGGCCAGCTGTGTTGGTGCTGTCAGCCTCATCCTCCTCCGGTCCATCTCCTCTGGGCCACATGAGCTCCCATGGAGGGCTTCAGGAGGATTAGCACACCAGAGGAGGGGATGAAGGGTTCAGGAGCAAGTGTTCAGGGGTCAGCCTGGGGTTTTACATTTGATCTCCTCTCAAGTACATATTAATGTGCTCTGATGTGTTATTTTGATTGAACCGATGTACACTGATATGAGCCTCACTTCTTCAACTCACACCCAGGGCACGACATCACCTGAATCTGTTTTTTTTCTATCAAGGAGAGAGCTGCAGGCTGTTTTGGTTTGGGTTGGTTTGGGGGTTGGTGGTCACAACCCATGCAGCACATTAAGTTGTCATCAGTGTTCAGCAACAAAAGATAAAGCAAGCTTATTCTATTTCTGAACAAGGGAAATGGGGCGTTGCATTTGATGAATAACGATTCTGTGCGGACAGACGGATTGTAATGCCACCCTGAGGGCACCGGCGATTCTGCCACGATCCCCACAGATGGAAAAACTTCAGGTGATTCTGCAAATAAAGAGGCCTCTTAAAATAGCACACCTGCGAGGAGACTGCAGCATTTCAGAGCTCAACCTGTATAGCCTGTGGTCATATTCCTATGAACCCAAACCTCAAGACTAAATATCTCATCTCATGAAGATTTGATGCCAGGATCAGATGCAGATCAGACATGAGGGAAGTTTAGACAAGAGAGTTTGGTTCTCCTGAGTCTGTGTTGTAGCTTAGAGGATGTCTAAAGCCACGTCTGCTTGTGTTCCTGTGTACAAGAAGAAACTTGCTCTGTCAAAATAGCTGCCCTTCTGAAGGAGGAAAGGAGATTTAGTTGTTGTAGCCAAACCAGGCTTTTATGTCTCTGCCACCATCTTGATAAACACACATAAACAGTGCATACGGGACGAAGGACACAACAACTGACATTGTGACGTAGTTCTCTGTGACAGCAGAGCTTCATTTTTCACTGGATGGTATTCACAGACTTCCTCTCTACGTGTGCATCAGTTTGTACGTGACAGGGGGTGGATAAGGGACCCTTTTGCCTTTAAAAGGTTCAGTTCAGTTCTTGACACTTTGTTGAGGCAGACTTCTAACATATGATTTTGTGTTATTCTGTCTTAAAGGACCAGTGTCTGGGATTTGGTGGCATCTAGCGGTGAGATTGAAGATTGCAACCAACTGAATACCCCTCCGCTCACTCCTCCCTTTCCAAGCATGTCGGAGAACCTACTTACAGTGGCCTTCAGGTAACGTAAAAATGCAAAATGCTCTCTCTAGAGGTTAGTCCGTTCTGTGCTACCAGCCCATTCTCATTCCCATGGCGTCAAACCTAAAGTGACGCCAAGGGGTGCAAAGAGCGGCAGTATGTGACGAGTTGAGATAAGAACATGTTGGTGCTACTGTAGAAACATGGCGGAGCAACATGGCAGACCCCGTGAAGAGGACCCGCTCCCCATGTAGATATGAAGGGCTCATTCTAAGGTAATGAAAACACAACGATTCTTAGTTTCAGGTGATTATACATAATACTAATGAAAACATAGTTATGAATATTATATTCCATTTCCGCCAATACATCCCCCTTAAATCATACAGACTGGTCCTTAAATAAAACATGTACATAACATAACAAAAAACAGATGTTTCACTCAAAATCACAAATGTGAAACTCATGGCAAACGGAAAGTCAGCGGATCACCAAAGTCATAAAGATTCACCTTCTGGGCACCATGAATATCTGTACCAAATTTAATAGCAATCCACCCGATAGTTTTTGAGACATTTCAGTCCGGATCAAAGTGGTGGACTGACTGACTGACTGACCAACATTGCCATCCCCAGAGCCACACAGATAGAGTGGCTAAAAACAGAAACTATCCTGTCTTCAGTTCTTTATGCACAATTTCACAAAACATTTCTGCGGGCAGCTCCACAGTTGCGTTACCCAAAAATTTGCTGACTCAACCATTGTTGCACAAGGAATATCTTTGACCGAAAGAAGAAATGTCAGTACCCTTCAGTACTTTTGTTGTGTACATGAGACTGTTGCTCAACTCTATTGTCTATAAATAAAGTGCCACCTTTAGGGCTGCAATAATAAACTGTTTAAGATGAATAGCAGACCACAAGAGGCTGTGATATTGTGTCATCTTTTAAATCCCATTAGCACTGGAGTAAATAGTTTTCCTTTTATTATCAGATGTGGAGTTCAGTTTAGTCCCGACTCAGCAGAAGCTGCAGAGGAGTGTGGGTGTCCATCACTCTGCAGACAGGGTCAGCTAAGTACGATGGCCAAGTCTTACTCAGCTCAGACGTGCGTCTCCTATGAAAAGATACGAGTCATTTGAGACTTGCCATGATAAGTCTCTCTTGTATGGACTTTGACACTTTTACATCCATGCCTGAAATGTAGCCTTCCCCAGGTGAATGATGTCTTTCAGACTTGTGTCTGATTAATTTTCTGAAGCCCAGACAGACACATTTACTGTGCACACATAAGTTATCTCAAACTTTTATAAAATACTTGTGGGTGAAGCAGGTGTAAACATATAAATATGATAAAAACTTCACATCACATTCACAGCAATTGTGCGTGGCACACTGTGCCCCTTGACAAATCCCCTCGGGGTTACGTAGGGGGAAAAAACATTTTCCAAACAGCTCCCCCAGCTTGTCACACAAGAGGTATAGACCATCTACTGCTTTAAATTGCCCATGGGATCTTGGCTGAAAGCAGCACACTGCATTCATAAAGTAAAGCGATGCTAAATCAGTTAATTTAGACTGATGTCTTTATGATTTGCAGGAGTACAGCATGGACGCCGGTCTCCCTCACTTGCTGAATAAACAAAAATTTGTTCAGCTCAAATAAAATTTGATGAGGAGATAATTTTGCAAGCATGCAGCATAAAGGTCTCTCTCATGTGCAGGGGTGCTGCACTCTGAGGGCAAATCAACTGGAAGTCTGGAGAGGTAGTTCAGCACACGGTGGACAAGATGATAGAGAGAGATATGGCTGATCCGGTCCACCACTGGGACAGGCCTCCACGTGCCCACAAAACTGTCTGCTATCAAAAATCCTCTTTGTACTTTCAAAATTATTCAATGGGTCTTTTTAAACTTTCAGGACTCCAAAATCCTTGTGAGTACATTATAAACTTCTCACAATGTGACTAATATACCTGAAGCAACCAATTTTATGAATGCTTTAACGAATACCCCACTGTATTATTTAATCAAATATCCCTATTGGATGAGGTAAAGTAACCGTAAAGAAAATTCCAACAACATTAGACAGTTCATTCAACATTTTTTGGCATGAAAAACTCTCAATCAAAGCTGAAGCCCACAGAAACTAGCCTCTAATCTGGGATTTCATCAGGAGATAAATCCTGGAGCTGCTCCACTGACAATGAATTGGAAACTGACATGGTGGACTGTGCAGTGACTGTCTGAGCTTTTGCTCTCCAGTAGGTTTGACAGTGCTATAGTACCAGTTATGAAGCAGAACATATCTCAAATGCCTTATAAAACTCCGGGAACTGATATACGCAAAGTCAATGTTAGTCAGTGTCAAAAGCAGCGGCGCGTGTCTTGGATGCAGCTTTGACTTTCATTGGAAGTGTCCAATAAATTTAGAACAACATATGTGAATTCTGCTTTCTGTTTCAGGACTTTCCAAACAGCCTATCCCTGACATGGAGTTAAGAGTGTTTTAGATTACAAAATCACTAGAGGCATTAAAAATAAGTCTACAGTTTAAAAATCCCCAAAACCACTGGAAGCCTTTCTTTTAAAAGGATATATCTATTTAAGAAGCTGCAGATAAAGAACAGATGCATTTCATTGCCTGTAAAACTCTCTTGGAAATAAATTCCTTAATCTCTCCCAGTAACTCAGGAGCAGAGATCGAAGCGATCAACTGGTGAGTGGCCACACGTTAACGTCAGAAAGTAGTGTGTTCATTCACTCTTTAGTGATAATTGTGTTGGAGGTTGTGGTGCTGCACTGATCAGAGGTGGCAGAGCGACGGAGGCTCTGTTGTCAGACACAAGAGGCCACTTTCATGTCTGAAAGTCCCTATCTGTGCCTGTGTTGATGACAAAATACCTGGGGAAGGGATTTTCAATCAGAGAACCTGCATGGGAATCCCCTGACACGCAACAAGAACACACACACAGAGAAATATGTGACAATGCACAACCCCCCGGAAATAGCTCAAAATCAGCAACACCCATCATAGGAATCCTGCGTCTTTTCAAGCAAGCATCGGAGTGTCTTCTGTATGATATCAGATTGTCCTCCTTTGAAGTTTTGAGGTTGTTTTTTTCCATGGACACAGAGCTGGCAACAGATTCACTCCCCGGCTCTTCCTCTCACACAGACACTCGCTCAGTCCCACATATGACAACACCCCATGTTTACCCCTCTGACTTCCACCCCACGTATCCTGTTTGTGGCAGCATCTTCCATTGTTCCCTTGTGTATCTACCTGAGCAGGTACAAAGTCTTTATCACGCTCTTTCCACTGCAGCTGTTTTGATGAAGTCACATGGATACAGTAACGGGATCCCTCCAGTTTGCTTTTGTTTCCTTATCAACATTTGGCTGCTTTATCATTTCTTAAGTGGATGGAAAAAAAGGAGGGAGGATGGAAAATGTACTGCAGAACACAAAGAAGAAGCCACACAAAGAGAAACCTCCTGTGAGACAAATCTGTTTGGAGTTAGCCTTGCAAAGTGATAGGTAAAAAGTTATTCTTTGAGGTTAAGAGAGTCATGCCTACTCCAGTACAAAGCCCACACTTGATTGCTAAAAAGAGGGCACCTTTTGGAGCAGCACCCCAGCTGATGTCACCCTGAAGGAAGTGCTTTGAAGAGGATGGGGGCAGAGGGACATCCAGGCATCACAATGCGGCGTTGTATGCCAGCAGCATCACAAGGACATGACGCTACCCCTGTGAGGGGCTTCACAATGTGCTGTATATTCACTTTAATGTGAGCATCTTGATTAAGGGGCCTACCATCAAAGTGATGGGGATGTGTTTTTGCAATCAGGGTTTGAGTAAACAAGTGATTTAGCTCCATATCTCCCCAAATAATCTGTAAATTTCATGATAAGCTGCATGGTGAATGAAACAGTTTCCGCTTGCACCCAGGGCATTCAAATGTACATCCACCAACAATATATCAAAGTATAAAACTAACCTCTCAAGACTGAGAAGTAGTGTGACACTGCCCTCTAGTGTCTTAAGGTTAAATGGTTTTTATATTCATTGTACAATTGCATGTGAATTAAGTGCCTAAATGTCATTCAAACAGCATGTACATATTGGCAAGCGGCAAATTAGTTGATTTAGCTCCTATTTAAAATACTTCACCTTATCTTCGTCAGACCATGTGTGTGTGTGTGTGAGATATTCACACAGGTGTACACCCCTCCTGGCATTTCGGTATTTCCTTTGAACTCAAAGATAGCTGCAGATATCAGCATGAAAGGATCTCCCCACCTCAACCTGTGATACAGTGCGAACAGCAGCAGAGGTGAATAGTCTGTAGCCTACCTCATGTTTGCCGATGAGGGCTCAATCATTCCCTTTATTTATTTGTTATCAGATTATTGACAATGAGAACAAGTGTTTCCTTCGTCTCAGCTGGATGAATCACAGCTCAGGTGGGAAGAAAAGATGAGTAATACTTGTCCTGTGAGTCATAATGTTGTGAGGAGATAAAATAATGATGAAATGAGACCAGTGATGTGATTTCATAAGGCATGTAGTTAGTGACTAAATGACTAGTTTTAGTTTAGTTTAGTTTAGACTAAGCATAGACCGACAACAAACTAGTTTCACTGATTCTTTATTGCTACATTTATTTAAGCCCTGCACCCAAATAAATAAATGTCATCCATTTTTAAAAACTTAATTTACTTTAAAGTTAAGATACAACTGTTGACATTGACATTCTTTACATTAAACACATAACAACTGGGCTACTTGCAAACAAACTAAGCCACAGTCAGTGTTGTGAAGAGCAGGTGAGGTCTGGAGGCGAAGCTGTCTGAGGTGGAGCAGGAAGTGGGAGGAGCCCGGCTTGATCAGAGTTTATATACATGGGATTGAGTGAGAGCCATTTTGCATTACCTGCAGCATAACTCTGGGATCTCTACTGGCAACTATTGTTTGAGTGAAAATGTGAGTTACTTGGCTCTAATGCTTGAGTTATTAACAAGTAGCATTATGAGAGACATGTTGTTACGTATCTAAATACAGCTGAGTCAAATTATTCACATATAAAAACATAAAAGTGTAAAGAAGTCAAGAATGAAACTGCTCAAGTAGTGAAGAAGTCAAGAAGTGTCTACAGATTGCTCTCAGCTTACTACAGCACTTCAGCTAAAAATAACATTACCCACTTCTGTTTCCATCAGATTTCCTTGCAGTTTGCAAATTGGACCTTTGGGACCTTTACACTGCAAACTGAAGTTCAATCAGACTTTTTCATCACTAAGCGTTTAGCTCACTATGTTTTTCATAAGGTCAGGTGTGGGTGATTAGAGTCTCTTATATAGATTTGTAGTGCAGCTGTGTCCTGAGCCGTCCAGAGTGATGCTCTGTAACCCCATACTGAAAAGGTATGTCACAGGAGAACTTTAAGTCTGTTAACTTCAAATCATATCTCAGGAGTAATATGGTCAATCTAACCTTTTTAGGGAAAGATTCAGCCTTGTGCCTCTCCCCCTGGTTGAGCCACAGCAGAACCAGTGATCACCATTGTTGCAGGGAAGTATAGGACCCTGAGGAGTAAGATTGAAGCTAGACTGCTGCTTTGCCTAGATGTATTTAACACCGAAGCCTGATTGTGACTACTGATCGTTTTACATGGACTTAAACTGAGACTGTGTCCAGCTGCCCATTTGTTAATTTGGATACATCCAAGTCTACTGTTGCATTGTGGTGGTTATTACTTGAAATACTTTTTAACTCTTTGTAAACCAGAGCCAACTGATTCACATTACATTGTATTTGTTTCTGTTCTTCCAGGCAGTGGGAGACCTTTGGGGAGCAGGCTCATCGTGGTATCTCCCCTCTCTTCGCATGCAGTGTGGTACGCCCAAAAGGGTGATAGTCACTTTTACAAACATTATCTGCTGGTTGCAGTGTAGTGATAAGAGTTCAGTGTGCTCACGTGGTGGGATTAAAGCGGGGTTACAATAGAATCTCCCCACTGAAAGTACCCTGCCTATAGTATTTAGCATTTTTTGTGTTTTTGGTTTCTAATTAAAAGGGGGTCACTTGGAGTTTTTATGGATAAGCGGTTTTAACTATTTATTATTGTTGAATAAATATTGTTATATTATGATTGCCCTCCTTTTTTTAGGTTATCCATTTCCATAATTTGTTTCCCTTTTATACAATAAATTTAGTGTTGAACTGAATGCACGTCTCCGACTCTTGAATTTGTGAATTTATTTGTGTCAACATTCAAGTAATTTAGGCCTATTGCCTGTGGGTTTCTGCAGTAGCATTGCATTGGCCAGTCTCTATACTGTGTTGGGTTACAATAAGAATATATTTTATATTATTTAACTTGAGTTTAGGTTGATGCATAACCAGGGCTGCGGTCAAATAGTCTTAGGAAGGTTTAACTGAGTGAAATGATCCAGAAGTATCTAAGTGGCAGCCATGATAAGAGCTGGTCGAATTCTCTAAATGCTAAGGAAAGATGCTTCAATGCTTCCTTCCTTATCTCCTTCAGCATAGAGCAGTGTTGGTTCTCAACCTATTTCATGTCAAGGACCCCTAAATGTATACACATTTGAGAAGATTTCGCTTCAGGGACCTACATCTGAAAAGTTGTTGGTTGTTGGATATGATTAAGATCATAATTCTATAGTTGTCAACTACATTTGAGGAGATAACTGTGGAGAAAAATAAACCTTTTATCAGAATAGTCACTCTAGTGACTCTTACTCACATTGGGCTCACTTCTATTTTTTTTCTGGGGATCCAGGGAACTCCATCAAGAACACCTGGGGGTCCCCGGACCCCTGGTTGAGAACCACTGGCACACTGGACCATCCTTTACGAAAGGAAAGGAGATGATGCCGTCCCAAAATTCCTTGTGGCAGCACCACGGCAGACTGTGCTTCTTCAGAAAATGTATGAAAGACATGTCAATGTGTGCTCTTAGATCACATTGATCAGAAGAGAGTAGGAACATTTGAATTTCGGGGACAGTCATAAAGGGTCCTACTAGAGCTGAAACACAAGAATTTAATGATGCATTGGTGCAACGTTGGTTGTGTGGAGACTGTAAGAACTGTGATTTGTCTTCTGTGGCAGCTGCATGTTGTCCCTTACATTATTCCTGGTTGTTTATCAACTTCGAAAAGCAATTTCCTTTGAAAGAGCAAGTTGAAAAAATGCAAAAATTAACCTTCACATTTTCTGCGACGAAGCATTTTGTGATAAAGCAGAGATATTCCCACTGCAAACCGTCTCCTTGCCATGATTGTCATTCTCTATGACAAATTGATTAAGCGCATGCATAACTAATGCACAACGCTGCCTGATAACGCTCAACACATCCATCATGTGGTTGCAGCCAGCGGGTTAAATATCTCTCTGCTCGCAGTGAAATGAATAGCCTGGTGGATATTGTGGGATTGGTGGAAACAAATGGGAGCTTTACTGTACACTGTAAACTGAACTGTTTTTTTGCTTCCAGAAAATACAGGTAGCATTAAAGTTTGTTACAACATCCACAATAAAAGCAGAGGAGCTTTCTCTGCCACAGTGCTAGACTTAGTGGGACATTTGTTGGATTGCCAAAACAGGAAAAGAATCTATCAAAAACTGAACTAAAGTTTCAGAGTCTGTGCCAATGACGGATAGTGAAAGGACTGAAATGCTGATAGAAAAACATGTTTATCCTCTTCGGGCAAGATAAAAAGTAAACAGAGTGATGATGGGTAAAGTAGAGTCGTAGTCATGGTTACAAAGACTCCTTTGTTTGCAGTTATTAAGCAATAATGCATCGATCAGTTGTAATTTCCTTGTACTAGTGAAGAGAGTTATTTGAGATTTTATTGAAATTAAAATAACTGACTCTAAATTCTACTGTTGTAAGAAATAAGCATATAAGATTAATATGTGACTATTTGATTTAATTTTAAGCATATGTAACACTTGAAGTGCACCAAATATCATGTTTACAATTAAATCTTATCCACCTTCATGCGTTCTGACCAAGAGCAAACGAATTAGTCATCACTTCCCACTGTGACTTTTAACATCTGCACAGCAATCTAAATGAGATTTGGCAGCCGTTGGGCTGCGCTCACCTCACCTCGCTGAATCATTATATTATTATATTATTTATTGAGCTTTTTTCAGCCACTCTGGACTCAAGTCAAACGAGGATTGGCACACATAGCTGCTATCTCCAACACACTGCAAAAAATTTACTTGAAGTGCCATTCGATCTCAAAGCCTTAATTGGAAAGGAGAAATGTTTCCAATGAAATGAATCTAAATCATTTTAGAAATTAGATATATATTTCATATCAGAAACAACAAAGATTGTCATGTTGCATAGGAAGATTTTCTTTTCATTTAGTAAAAAGTATTCTGATTGGGGTACTTTAAGTTGGTGGTTCAGCCTTTTTTGTCTGACGTACCCCCACATCCTAGATGTAGCTGACATATTCCAAATGTGTACTTTTGAATTGATTTTATAATGGATGTTAGTTAACGCCATTAACTAAACTAGAGGCCATCTTGGAGTTGACATAAAGCACTTTGAGTTATCAGAAGACTAGAAAAACATCATATATATGCAAGAGAAGATCTTTCTGTGAATGACTATTAGTATATTTGTGGGTAGATGTTTTCTCATCTTGTCCACAACAATTATATTCAGCTGTAATTCCCACTTTTCTCTCGCATATCTTCTGCTGTGTCGGATAATGACATTCTGTGAATATGGAGAAAATATTTGTTCTAATACCACAATGAAATACTGTCGTATTATCTAATTTCAAAAGTCTTGAAACACATTTCTAAGTAAAAGTCTCTGTTTTGGGTCTCACTAAATTCAAATTAGACTGTCTATTTTTTCCACTCTCTGTTTGTGTAGACTTGCACTCAAATATCATTTATAGGTAGCTGATTTCTCAGCATAGGAGAGACATGCATGTGGCTCAAACCCATGTGCAGGTCAACAAATTGTGGTATTCTTTATAACCACCAGGGGGGGTTATTCATCTACCACTGGTCTATATACCATGGTCTATACTGCCACCACCATCTACATTTTCTCTCAAGTCTTTAGGTCCAAAGCAAAATATAAAAAACTTTGCTACTACTAAATGAGTTTGTTTCAAATTAGTTTTAAATCTTTGATTCATGTTATATATTATATAAGAATTTTAATCATGCACTATCTGCCTTTAATCATGCACTATCTACCATTAAACATGCACTATCTACCTTTTAACGTGCACTATCTGCAACTATCTTGGACTCTAACCACTGGCGCACTTTACACTTACTTTACACTATATACTACATGTGTTTATTGACGGACTGCACACACTATGTTCACCCATTCACTCTGTATCTTTTATATCTCTATTGTTTTTATAATTTTTGTATACCTTTACCTCTCCGGTGTTTCACTCTGTTTGCTGATGTTGCTGCTTTGACACCTGAATTTCCCTCCGGGGATTAATAAAGGTTCATCTTATCTTATCTTATCTTATATTAAAGACAATTAAAAAGTGATTGATAAGCTATATATTAACTTTTGCACACAACTATAGCAACAAGTTCAATCCTTCCTGCCTCAAAATTGCTTAAACACATGCTTTACATGTGATTTTTTGGGTTTTTTTTTTTTTTTTTGCTGAGTGGTTGTTTCATAATAATGAGAGGACATGCCACATTTATTCCCTGAAATCACTTACAGACTCTAGGTTGATCACATAAATCTGTGCAGCCTACTACTGGAGAGAATAAAAGCACAAGAATAGTGTAAATAGCACAATAATGAGCTCATCCTGCCATGTGGTATTATGCAGATGAACTTAGTAGCCTACATGCCTGGGCAGCTCCAGTGAGGGCTTGAATGGGGAGGATTAGTACCAGATGTTGTCCATTGGGACTCTAGTGGCCAGCCAATAGGGAGGACGACAGTTTGGTGTGTGGGAGGAGCTCTGTCTCTCCTCTGAGCTCAACATTTATTCTAACAGGTAGTTTAAAAACCAAAACAGGTCAGCAGCAGCAGCAGAAGCAGCAGCAGCAGCAAGGCAGTAACTAACCAAGCCTGAGCAAAGGACGTTTTCTTTAACAGCATTTTAGTTTCTGGATATGCCCGGACGCCTCTCTCCAGCATGCTGAGCAGAAAGGGGTCTTGTGCGGGGATGCTGAGCTCTGCAGCCGGACTGGACCGCAGCAGGGTCGGGGAGAGGCTGCAGGCGGCTCTGGCCGGGCTGCAGGAGCTGCATCTGCTGAAGGACAGACAGGGCGACATGGTGAGCTGGGCGCTGAGGATGGACCGAGAGGAGCCGGTCTCTGCTGTGCACGCTGGCCCAGACAGTCCCAGGATGATGGGGGCTGAGGAGCAGCGTCTGGAGGCCACCCTGACGACCCTCAAGCAACAGCTGGTAGGAAGCAATTTATATCTAAAGCCATAAAATCATTAAAATACCTCTCTGGGATATTATATGTGCATGCAGTTTGGTGTCACCATATTTTTTTTATTATAGTTCTTATTTATAAGGATTTTTTTTAATTGTCCTTAGAATAAAATAGTTTGAATGTTGCAGTCAGCTGATGCTCATGTGCATTCCGTCTTCAATTATTAGCAGACACACTTTCATGCTCTCAGCTGGGGGTAGGAAGTGGGATAGGTGTCATAAATCAAGGTTCACTGCAGGACCAACAGGACTGGGAGTTGTGTATGTGCACGCACACAGTGCATGTGTAGACTTCAGGGGGGGCAAACCTCAATCATTAACCACTAATGCCAGGGAATAGATATATGTATAAAAAAAAAAAGTGGTGTGTTTTTTTTTAAAGGTGGTTAGTTTGCTGTGAATGACAGTCAGTCATGAGGGGCCCCTGAGTGTTAGAGACAACTGGCTGTGTGGAGTTTTCCATGACAAGCTTTTTCCATGTAGACTGCTGTTAAAACAGTTTGCAGGAAGTGCAGGGATTAAGGTGCTATGCTTGACTTTTTTAGTGGAACTGGGCAAGTGCATGACTGTAAAGTACTTGGACAGCATGTGGTTTAAATTGTTCTTTACATTCGTGCAAAATGGTGCAGACTCGCAACACCCCATATTTAAAAAACACACCACCAGCTACATATAGATTTAATGGGCCAGAAACACTTTCCAAGAGCTCTTTTTGTTTGCCACAGTTTAAATAGAAGTTGCCCAAACTTACTTGATCTTATAAGAGACGTCGGTTAAATGGTGCGTTTTGCAGCCAGTGACCCGTAGCCCTCATTTGAACTACCACTGTAACAGTAAATGCCCAGCCCGAGCTGAAAAGCAAACAGTCCTTCATCCCAACCCCCAAGCTTTCCTCCCCTATTAGTTTACACAATGGCCAGGCCCTCGCTGTGGGGGAGAAATGAGTTACCCACCACTGCTTCTTCCATGCTCCCCCATGTCCTGCTGGGGTTAATCATCAGCCACAGCTGAGTCGCCTTTGTTTTTCTGATGGCTGTACATTAGAGCATCTTTTTTTCTGAATAACAGGCCTCGCCTTAATAAAATGATAGCTTTGCTTACCTTCATCCTGACTTTTCTGCTTAATTTTCACCTGTACAGTGAATTTCTGTGTAATTGTATGTAATTGTGTGTGCATGAGCTTTATTGTAACTTCTCATTCTTGAACTCCCTCTTTTCCTGAGAAAATCAAATAAGACTTGCCCATTGGTTCAGGTTGTATCGCACATATTTTTGTTGTTTTTTGGCTAAAATGTTACGTGTTGTCTGTTTTACAGTCTCGTCTTCGGAAACAGGATGTAGGTTTGAAGACTCACTTGCAGCAGCTGGACCAACAGATCAGTGAGCTGAAGCTGGATGTGAGCAAGGCCTCCACCGAGCAGCTGGAGAGTGACAGCAGGCCAAGTTCAGGTGTGTAAGCAAACACTCGCACAAAAAGCCCTGCAGCTGTTTGCTTAATAGCAAGTAATGACCTATCCACCCAAGTTACCATCACATGATGTTAGATACTGAGAGAAATACTCATGTGCATAACTGCTCCTACTCTCTCAGGTTTCTATGAGCTCAGCGATGGCGGCTCGTTGTCCAACTCCTGCACCTCTGTGTACAGCGAGTGTCTGTCATCCTCCCAGACGAGCCTTCTCCTCCTTCCCATTAGCCCTGCTAATTCCCACATCTGCCCGCCAACACCGGTAGATGTATGCCGCCGGCGTTCTGCTGATGAGTGCACTACTCAGCCCATCCCTCCGCGGGCCACAGGCTTCCATCTGGGCAGCAGCAGGATCCGAGCTAGCTCCGAAAAGGCTCGACCGAGACCTGTGTCGACAGGTAACCAAATCTCTCAATCTCTAATTTAAGATGGTGTTACGGGAACCATGAAACTGTTGTTACTTAGCAACCTAACATGTATTTTCCTGCATAATAACATGTCATTTTTCAGCGGATGATTGATTTGAAAGTTAATCTGTATTTTGTGCTCTCTTTATCAGGTGATCTTGATAGGATGATGGCTCAAGGACCAAGCTACTACAACTCTGTGGATGCAAAGAAGCCTCCAATGTGCTCAAACCTGAAGACCTCCACAGTCGACCCCAAGTTCCACAGCAACCTGGTGTCCCGCAGTGGGACAGAGGTGTACCACTACCCCAGCCCCCTGCATGCTGTGGCTCTCCAGAGCCCAATCTTTTCCCATGGGGGCGACCCAGTCACACCTGGACTTCTAGAGGGCCAAGGACCCCAAGTGAACGGTTCTGACACCCTCCAGAGGGCACAAATGGGTTATGAGCCCAAGACCCTGGGTTACATTGATAAGCTCCTCCTGCGCAGTTTGAGCAAAATCCAGAGTGAAATGAGCACAGAGACTCTGCAGGCCCACAGTGACTATCACAGGAGGCCCACTGAAGTTTTAACTGTGTTTCCTGAAGTTTCTCAGAAAAACGTGCCTGTGCTGCAGCCTCTTCCAACCCAGACCACAAACATCTCCCCGCTAGATAGCGACCAGAAGAGGCACTGCATGACATTCTCCAGTCAAGAGGCAGCTGATAACACAAACCACAATCAGTCAGTGAGAGCCCCGGAGGTTTCACACCGATACTCCTATCCTGCTGTCACGAGGGAGTACAGCTCTGATGAGGTCACCACTTTATCTATGAGGAAGAATGATAAACCCCAAGGAGAATATGCCAGCGTAGCAAGAATCAGTTCAGAGAATAGATGCAGGGATCATCCAGAGTCAATGCCACAAGAGAGAAAGGGCTATAGGCAAAGATCGGTGATGGCCCACAGCTCCAGCACAGAGGAGAGTCAAGGCTTTGAGGTTCACGCTGGTTACACAGCTTCCCCTGAGTTTGTCCATGCCAAATTTGTCCCTGCTGGATCTCAGAGGGTCAAGGTGAGACAGGCAGACCGTAAAACCAAAGCCGTGAAACTGAGAAGAAAAAGCGGTGAGAAGCCGCGAACAACGAGGCAGCCACATGGCTACTCCTCGGGTGAAAGGACCAGAGAGGCCAGTGGTGGAGCCAAGGGGGAGCAGAGGAGATCAGGAAAAGGAAAAGTGACCCAGAAAACTACCAACTGTCACACAGAGGAGCGCAGACAGGGCTCAGGCTCAGACTCCAGCCTCTGTAGCCCGGGACTCATGTACACCCACAAGGTCCATCCTAAGCCACATGCGATCCCTGCTCTTACGAAGCCCAGTAAAAGCCGCAGACTGCAGTGCCTGGAGTATGAGCAGCCTGTAGAGCAGAGGAAGAGGAGGCAGGGGGCTGCCAAATTGCCGTCCGATGTAGAGATGTTCCAGGCCTCATGTGCTCAGCGTCAGAGGTCAAAAGAGGCCTATGTTCAGGCTCCAGGGAGCATGCAGATGGTCCGCAGTATGAGTGCCAGGTCAGGCCAGTGGATAGGACCTCATCGCTCCTTCCAATCCTCCGTGTCAACTAACTCTTTCCTCCACAATCTAAATGCCAGATACCCTCCAGTGGCCTTCCCAATGTCCAGCCACTACCCACCTAGATGCGAGTCAGAGTACTCGGCCGAGTGCGCCTCACTGTTTCACTCTACCATTGCTGAAAGCAGCGAGGGGGAGATGAGCGATAACACCACCAACCGCTTTGGAGATAGCGAGTCCAGCCAGAGCTTCCAGTCGGACTCTGACAGCAGCGACGAGGAAGACCAGGCGGACAGCCAGGAGGAGAGAGGTCTGGTGTGGGCTGAGGCTGCTCTGGGGCCCACCGCAGCTGGACAGCCACTCCAGCAGCTCCCACGCCCGGAGCCAGCAGCCTGCCGCATCAAAGCTTCCCGAGCCCTGAAGAAGAAGATTCGTCGGTTCCAGCCTGCCTCGCTGAAGGTCATGACCCTGGTCTAGCAAAGTTCCCTTTGGGCAGAGTGAGAACTGTTTGAAAAACACAGAGGGCTGTGGGAAATGCTTTCCAAACTGTTTGCAAACCTGGTCTTTGAACTCAACACCATTAATCATCACTGAGAACCAGCAATTAAACCGGACTGCATTTGTGCACTGATTGTTTTGTTAAAACTAAAAAAAAAAGTCAAATTTACAGTGGTTGAACCTGAAACTGTACAAAATTGTGCATTGTATAAAAGCATGTATAACACAATTATTACACTTAAACTTAATTTGTAAATACTTATGTTGCAATTAAAGTTTCTCATAGCATGTGGCTGCATTTGACAATTTCATGGACACTTCTGTTGTATGTACCTGAGAAATAAAACCAATCTTTTTACATTTCTTATTGCAAATAATTGTTTATTTTCTGTTAATTTCTTCTTATTAGAATAAACAAATTTAATATTTATTGGGATAATTTGAGTGTTTATGTATTCCTCACATTTCTTTTATCTTTAGACAACTAATGACGTTGTTGTCCATGAGCTGATTGAGCTAAGTAGCTTTGGTATTAATAGCACCCAACTTTTCTTCATCAGTGAGTATGCAACATTTACAAAATCTCATCTGCTGACTTCTGGTGACTATTTATCAGACATGTTGAAAAAATGTACCCTTAATCCTCACAAACGTCCCACTGAGGCAGACCAGTTTAGCACAGATAGCGCTAACGGCTCCTTATCTGGCTTCCTGCCCAGCTGTGGGTTTAATAAGTTGCGTATTCAACAAGACAGCCGTGTTTAATTAGAGGGCGAAACTTATCAGTCTCAGTCATTTAAATGTAAGTAAACACACTTCTAAACACAAAGTCACACTGCTACAACTTCACAAACAGACATTAAGATGATGGTAGCAGAAGCTCAGGTTTCCGAGGAGAGGCCTGAGGTTTTAAAACAGTTGGTGTACATGGCAAGGGGCACATGGGATTTAGAAGGAATGACAGATGATTAGAGGCTCCTCATTTCTGAGCTGTCATGAGGAGATTAAACGTTAGGCAGCTGCACAGATTTGCCCAATAATCTCATTTCCAAAATCTGCCTTGGTATCTTTCCATTAAAATTCTTTCAAAGACGGGGTGAGCAAAAGGGCACTCATGAAGGTACATAGTCGAGTGACTGGCCCTCCACACATCAGCTCTCTCTCCCGTGGTCATACATAATAATGTTTTCTCCCATTAGAAAGCCACTGTGACCTTAAAGTTCCCAACTAAGAAGCTTATAGGGCTGACAAACATTTTTAGCATTTCATCAAATTTTACTTTGAAGTTTTGTTCCCTGCTGATTTAATCACTGTGAAGAGCATTATTTTTAAGACTCATGGATCCTTCATTCATTCATTCTCTCTTCTTTAACTAGAAATGTTCAGTTTGCCATCAAAGACTAATCATTCTTTGGATATAAAGTCTCACTAAAGCGCATATGTTAATTCAGCAGCAGTCTTTTCTCTATTCATGAAACACAAGACAGGTCTAAAAGGGCACCAACGCCACACATCAAAGATCGCATTTTTAGTTAAGAGAGTTGCTACAATTGAATCATCTTATTAGGATTCATACATCCAGATGACCTCTGTCCTCTCTGAAAGAGCGACAGCGAGTGGTCGGTGGGATTAGTGCTGCTGTTTTCAACCCGGCTCAAAGAGAGCATGACCGGCGCTGGACTTGTCTTTGATGTTGAGTATAGCGGGACCGTGTCGGCTTGACCTTGTGTGCTTGCTGACCTTTCCAGCTGTAGAGCTTGCTCATCTCTGAGGGCACATCTCCCCACAATAGAGAGGTCGGGGGCCTATTTGTACCCTCGCTGTCTCTGGGCTTGTCTTTTTTTGTGTTCAACATGTCTGTCATTTACTTCCTTTAGACTCATTATTTGAGTCTGTTGTCGGAAGGTGAGTCCACCTGTCCACTGTAATTTTATTTCATAAAAACATGGTGAAAACGTATTGTTTTTATGACTCAACTGTATTTTCTGATTTATGGAGTGATACAAACAGATATAAGTAATCATTTTTGGAAGTTTCGAGGTGATTTCTGTTAGCTAAAATTTTTACCCATATTCACCTGTACTGTCTCCCCATAATGTAATTGGATGATGGATAAAGCTAATTTGGCTAGGGAATGAAATCTCTGGGGGTCGAATTGGAAGCAGCAAGCTGTTCAGCAGGTGTACAGGTGCACACCTGCAAAGAGGATTTGGTCATGATATGTTATAGGGTATAAAGTTGAGTGCAGAGGGGGTGTTACTGAACATTCTCCCCATGCACGGCTTTCAACTCAATCTGAAGGACTACAGATGTCGTGGGATCTCATTACACAGAGGTGCTCTGACTTTGACATCATATACATGAGAACACATGGGCAAACGGTCACATCTTATCAAGATCATTCAGCTGACACCACACCTGCTGATAAAAGGTCTTAACTGAGGTCTTTTAACATAACAAAGACTGAGCCGTGATGACTTCCTTACATGACTAGAGATCCATGAATAGTTGTATTTTATTCTTTTTTTTTACTTTTACATACACCATAGTCTGGATAGAAAAGGTGAAATGTAGTGTATCTACGAAATGAAGGTACTGAAAGTGCATGGTTTAACCAGCTAAATTAAAAATAACTGATTATTGGCTTCACTCTCATACCCAGCTTTCCTCACACGCTCCTTTTAAAACAGTCTGCAGCAGATCATGCTTGTCAACGTCCATTGAGATATAAATAGGTGGAAGTGCCATGCCAAAGTACTTTGAGTACTGGGACAGGTAGACACTTAGGTAAAGTAGCGAACGCATGCCTCTGAGCCGCTTTGGACATTGATCTTATTACTCATGAGGTCACTGTGCTCCTCTTTTCTTCTGCTAACACGCATCTTCTTTGATTGACTAACATTTCATTCAGGTCTCCATATCTAAATCATTTAAAAAATGAAAGATAAAAATGTATCCTAATATCAAATCCAGCAGTAGATTTAACAATTCTGTGACAATGTGACATCCGTAAAACAAGAACAACATTGCGAACAGACGCGAGAAAGAGAGCAGAAAAGGGAGTTAAAATAACAAAGGGTGTGGTGCAGACAGGTGTTAATTAAACTTTGACTTGGTTCACATTAGGTCACAGTTGGAGGAGGGGTTCTCCTTTTACGTGTGCATGAGGTAATCCCAAAACCCAACACACACCAGCCCTTCCCAGTCTGTCTCCATGCTCAAAACACATAATACCCTATCGAGCTGTCTGTGTTTTCTCTCTTCATCATGGTCGGCCTGTTGCAGCATGTAATACTCATAATGGTTGTTTTTTTTTATATTGAGAGTAACGCTGCTTATCTCGTAGTCGTCTTACAGTTTCTTGTCTGTGTATCTTTACGCTGTAGTCATATATATTTTCCACTAGATGTTCTTGAGGCCATGTTGCTTCCTTGATGTGAAAACCGGAGAGAGGGTGCTGCCTGGGCCTCAGATATATAAGATGTGGATTTACTATGTTGACAAGTGGGAGCTCAGAAACTCATTACCACCCCGATGAGAGGAGCTTTCCACTACCCACAATGCACCCCTGGAAACAGATGCATGCTTTTCCAGGTTCCTGTGAAGCAAAAAGGATTATCTTTAGTTTGACATGTTAAATATCCGCACCAAATCAGCTAGAAAACGCATGAAGTCACAGATTCAGTCGTTAGCTGCAAACAGCAACTACAGACTATTTTTGTGGACTGTAAACTACGTTGCAAAGTGTATTGAATTTACATTGTATACACCAAAATGTACCTTAGTCTATAGTGAAACAACTGAGATTTACCCAGCTCCTCTGTGACCCTTTGCATGGGGGCTGAGCTCCATAGTGTGTGAGGTGGCTTTTGTCCCTTTGCTTACTGTACATATGAATGGGGCTGGACCGGAATGTCCAACCTCATGAATGTCAATTGTCTGAAGCCTGAGTTAAGGAGCAGGCTTCTCTGGTTGTGTAGAAGAGGACAATAGAGATAGAGAACGGCGAGATGAGATAGTAAAGCGAGGGAAATGAGCAGGAAGAGATGAGCTTCCGTAGGACGAAGTGTGAAAGATCGAGAGCAATAGAGACAGAGCATGAAGATGAAGGAAATGGAGAACAAGCCAAGGGGAGATGCATGATGTTCCACTGCTGCGAGGCTTAGCGGGCCCTTCCTCAACCACCACCTGCCCCTCTTTAAGCACATCCTGTCATTTAATACCTAATCCCTTCATTCACTCCAGTGTGTTTACTAACCATTGTCTCACCCCTCTTCAAGCTGTGGTCAAGAGGTGGTTCAAAAGTTCGCTGTGTATGGGGAGCACGCACCCACAGTAACAGAGGGCATTGTGAGTTTGTTCGCTCCTGCCAAGCAATTGTCTGAGACAGAGAGTAATCCCTGTGCATGCAAGTGAAGGAGTCTTTGGGCTCTAGCTTTTGAGGCCAGCATCAGTTACTTTCTTTGACATAAGCAGATCAATATTTGGGGACAGATAATTGGACTACAGTGCACTGTAACATCCTGTATTACCAATAAATATCATATAAAGATAGAGATATTTATTTTAATCCAAGTCAAGTCAATTTATTATTTATTATAATTATAATTCTGGACATTGGCAACACCATACAAGATCATCACTACAAATAAATACTGTACCTCAATATTAAAAAGCATAACTGTCACTATCCATGTATCATCATCATACCACTGATATGTTTTACTACAACATCCTGTGTGTCATATTATAAAGAATGCGATATGATGATGTGGAAACCTTTCATACATTTTACGAACGGCCTGACCGTAGATTCCTGTGATCAGATAAGGATTGGTGCTACCACCGTCACTCCAAGGTAGCTTGTAATGTGTATCATTGCTGGATCAGGATGATTGTGAATAGGGAAATAGAATAGGATGATGACTGAATTGTACACAGATTTTTCTTAATTGATTATATGTATATGTGTTTTTGTATGTGTATATGCTGCGTGTGCATATATGTGTATGTATGTATATATGTATGCAGTATATATATATATATATAGAAAGATTTTATTTTATTTTATTGTTTTAAATTGTATTTCTTTTACTTGTGTATATTATTTTTACTTATGTATCTATTTGTTGTATATAATGTGTTTTTCCTGTATCTATACTGGCTTATTTTATATTAATATTAGGTTTATTACGTTTCTTTGTACCGAGAATGTTATTATTGGGGACGTTTGTGAATGTTTGTTCTGTTGTTTCAAAATGAACAAAAAACAATAAATATAATATTGAAAAAAAAAAAGAAAAAAGAATGCAATATGATGTTTTAATCATTGCCTGTTCTGATTACCACTTAAAGGTAGGATTGGTAGTTTTGTTCAAATACTTTTTTTGTTATATTTGTTGAAACTCTCTTTACATCCCGATAGCAATCAATATATCAAATGCTCTGACAAAAAATGGGATCAAATCTGGTATCTGTGGCTGTTGCAGGACTGTAATGAGCCCGTCCAATCGTTTCATTATGCCTGAATGAAACGATTGGACTGGCTACCTGCCTGTCTATTTACCTGGCTGCCTGGCTGCGTGCACTCTGCCCGTGCACTCACGACACGTCACCAGAGTCTTCCACAAGCTGCTAGCTTTACAGCTGTTAGTACTAACAATAGTCATGTTTGTTGTTTACGTTCATAGCGATCATTTATGGGGAGCGGCTTCGATGGGAGGCCTGAAGGGATGGACTGTCAGGTGTTGCAGACTTGGCGACTCTCTTGCTAGATTTAGGGACCTCTTAGTTCAGTGTGTTTGCAAGCTAACATTTGCTAATTAGCAGTTAACATAATGTACAGCTGAGGTTGATGTGATTAGTTTTGCAGGTATTTAGATTTGTATTTTGTATTTGGACAAGTTTAAATTATGATCTGATGATAGTGCTAAATGAAAAGCCAGAGGGTCACCAATGTTATAGTAGTTATTACAATTCATATTTCACTCGAACCCTCATATGTCGATCTCATTGTGGCTCTAGAGGGAAAGTCAATGGATCACCTAAGTGATAGGATTTATCCTCTGGGGACCAGGAACGTCCGTACAAATCTGTCCAATACGCTGATATTTCAGGACCAAACTGACCGACCGTCGGACAGACAGATATTGCCATCCCTAAAGCATCGCTGTTGTGTTGTTAATATGAGTGCTCGTTGGATAAGACGTAGGTAGGGAGAGCAGAAAACAAGAGGCACACGTGTTATCTCAACTAAAAACAGTTGAGTCACAAGATTATACAAATGAGTGGGATCTGAAAAAATAACAGTAGTAATCCGGTAATCCTCAAAATGTGTGAATTTACTCTCATTTGGCTGAAACATGTTGGTGCTACTTGAGCTTCAAACTTCATCAAAACAGTCTAGCCGTCTCTTACAACAAGCTTTCGTGCTTGGGTAGGCAAAAATAATTACTCCACAATCTCACTGCAGTTTACTGGGATTCTGCCAAAAGTGTGCAATTTTCAAAGGAAGATGTGAGCTCATGAGGAACAGTGGCACGAGCATTTGTGAAGACGTTTCAGATGAATACATGGTGTTTCCCCCTTTTATCAGTCCCAGTGTCTCTGTGAGGACGTCCTGGCTGTTTTATGAGCAGGATGTCCTGTGTCAGCTCAGAGGACTGCCTCTCTTTTGTCAAGCCTCTGGCTCTAAACAATTAAATTGAACTGCCCCACATATCCTCAGAGAGCTGTAACTATCCTGCTTTATCTTGATTTTTTTTCTACTGTGGGGTTTGTCAACTGGCTCACCAACAAAGCCACCAATCCTCATTATGAACAAAAACAAGCCTCGACTCTTCTGAAGTGGTGTGAGCTCTGAAGGGGGGGACATCAAAAGAGCGGGGAGAGTGACAGCTGGTCCTCCTCTTGGTCAGGCCCCCTGATAAGATCAGAGTGACAGCAGAACATGGGACCCAACAGGTACCACCCTCCCGCCCCAGCACCCGCCTTGCTGCTCCCATATGGCCACTAACAAGTCCCTCACCAGCCAACATGTCAATTCCCTTTTGACTCTCCAGCCTTTTTTTTTTTTGCTCTCTAAAATGTGAACATCAGTGTCTACAGCATTTATTTATATTAAAATACTTATTTTCTTCACCCATAAAGCCACATGAGCATTTTATCTTTCTTTTCTAGCTATCTCTTCTTATCACCTCCACACTATTTGTCTGCCCTTCACGTGTGACTGCTCTCCTTCTTCAAGATGCCATAAACCCGTTGGGAGTGTATTCACAATGACCGCTTTAAAGCTGGGGCTTCCTACAGCTCCAAGCCTAATGGACTCTAGTCTAACACCTATAAAAGATGCTTTAGACTTTCAGCTAAGACTCCCGCTTGTCTATTTCTATTGCATGTGCTCCAGTTAAAAGACAGGCTCAGCTGGCACGTCTGAAAGGGTCAATATTCTATTAATTTTATGAGTACGAGTACTGGTGACCTCACAGTTTTATGGCCCCTCGTCCTCCTCTTTCACTTACATGGTTTTCCTTTTTAAACTGTGTTTTTAATTGCTTCTTCTGGATGTAGGAAAAAAACATGATCAGAGTGGAAATGATGATCTAAATTAAAATACTCTTTCTTTTTTTCCAAAGTATGTATAGGCCATCCAATTAAATTGTATTCAGTTGGGGGGGATTTGCTTGTTATGGGACAAACTGCTGCATTTCCTTGGGGTCAGTAGTTTGCTGTATGGTTTGTTTGCCTTTGTCTCCCAGGTATAGTTAGTGGTTAGCTTGCGCTCCCCCATCTGCGACAGGTCCCAGCTCGCAGGTGGAGTGGAAAGGCTCCAACAGTGAGAAATTGTGGGAGATAATAAGGCTCTTTTGTCAACACACCCTGACTCAGAATTATTGCACAGTATATCTCTTTTCTATCCTCATTTTTCTTTTACGTTCCCCTCTATTTCAAAGTTTTTTTTGGCATGTCAAGGCAAAAAGCAAACAAACACGAAACTGCAGAGCATGCAAAAGTAATTTCAACCGGCTCCTCTTAGCACATAGCAGGGCACCCTGAGGTCTTATCTCTGCACAGGGGTCAGGGGTCATGCAGGGAACAGACTGATCCTCCATGCAGTATTATTCTCAGAACCCATAGGAAGCACGATGGAGACAGACAAGCTCAAACAGCTGTCACCGTCAGACTAACCAGTCCCAGTTTAGTTTATCATAATTGGTAGAAAAGCATGCTTCAACACATGAAAATGAATTTTGGCATGCATGTAAACCCCATCATCATCAGGGAGGGACACCAAAATATTTAGAGGTATATGTCAAGTGAAACTTGACGATTTCAAGCTGAAGAGGGCAAAAGTTTGAAATGATGCATGGTTTTGTCATTTGTGTATGTTATACTGATGAATGGCTCTTTGAAACATGACACAAAAGCAACTGATGGGGGAGGGCTGGCCTTAACCCTTTGTACTGGGGTATTAGGGAAAGTTGAAGGGGAAGGCTTACAGACAAGAAATGGATCTTGTTGTGAGCAGGGGTAAGAGGTATTAAGAAAGGATTTATCTGAGGGGTAGCTGGGTTAAACAGTCAAAATGTAATTGGCAGCCTGTTGTATTGTATTTAATTTAAAATAAGTGCTAAAAAGAAAGGATTTCTCAGTGGAAGGCAAAGAAAAATACTATTCACTCAATTAATTATGTTGATTTTGAATGGGTGGACAGTGTGTTTTCACAAGGCAACATATGGCAAGCCTTCCTTTATCTGCTCCAGGCTGTTAGCACCCCGGCTTCCTGGCATAAATATGTTAAAAGGGTGGCAACCGAACTTCCTTTTATGGCTCTTAGGATAAACATTAACACCTGACAGTGAATGTGCTCCAAGATAAACCAAGATTAGTATTTTGCTCCGGTGGCAAAGATGAAGGGACTTCTGAAGAAATCCTATCACAAGCTGCTGGCCATAGCTAATATTTCATCATGTTAACAGCCAGCAGAGAAGTGGATAAATCTTCAAAATCTGGACCACATCTCTGTGAAAAGTCCCCCCAGAGGCCTGGATGATGACATGTGGATGATGTGTTTATATGGGGTGTGTACCGAGGCAGTAAATCACCACAGGCCTGCAGTGTAAGGAAGGATGACAGTCTATCTGGGGCCCCATGTGTTTTTAGGGAGAAGGGGGCTAGTTTGGGGGTAAACTCTGTCACTTTGAGGGAGGTTGACCTGGCAGGTTTGACCCCACAGTTCCTTTGAACAGGACAACCCAGGGTGACACTCTAGGCCAGTTTGTTGAGGGATTTGCACATGAAGGACAGAGGAAGATCTCAGAGGAAGACTGCAACTCAGAACCCCCCATCTTTTTTTGTCATGTGTCTTACATTAAAATAGAAACAGATGAGGTTCACATGAATCAAAACATGATTCCCTTGGAAAATAGATATCAGTGCTTGAGTGTGTTTTACACATATACTCATGAGGTCAAGTTTTAACATCAAAGCATTGTTGAAACTCTATCTAACTTCAGTTAACCATATGCCCAGTTGGCAGTGATAGTGCTTGACTATCTACAGTTCACAGAAACGAGATTAATCGATAGAATCAGCGGTTACATGACAGGTTTATTCATAAAAAATGTATATTATGGTATTGATAAAAGCAGGGCAAAAGGGTGTAAAAGAGCCATAAAACACTTGCTAGTTCAAAGTACTGTCAGTGAGTGGGTGTCAGAGCATTTCAAACACATTAATTAAGCAAACTGACACTAAAAGCAGCTCTGTTTTTCCAAGTGCTAATTTCAAACAATAAAGGTTTGTGGTTCTTCCATGCCAAGGTGGTGAGGTGTTCAAACCAACAATTATACTTTCCGTGGGAACTCTGCGCAATATGGTCTCAATTAGGATTATGTAGTCACGCTACCTCATGGCGCCACTTAACAAATGCCATAATCATTAAATAAATAAGACAGAAGATGACAGACGGGGTGACACAGGCCTCAGAGAGGCTCCTGTAAGGCTGCTCTCCAGCAGCCGTCGGCCCTCATTTAGTACAGTTTGACACCGACACACTCATGGCTCCACGGCGGATCTATTCTATTGATCAGTGCAGGGTGTGCTCTAGTTGGATCAATGCCAATCCTCTTTCACTCCTTTTAACAATCTGCACCAAAAGCATATCCTCCCTCAGTGATATCGATGACAGACATCCTCTGCAGGATGGGCATGTGGATGTGGATTTCCTCTTCTCTGGTCATTGAAGCTATTAAAAAGAAGAAGGATGAGGTAGAGACAGTTTGGGAGAGAACGGGTCCAGCTTTGATGCCGGCTCTGTGGATCTGGCATCCAGATGACCTTTGCTTGCAGAGCAGATTAGCCTTGACAGTTGTTTCTGGAGAGAGAGAGAGAGAGGGGGGGGGGTAATCTAAAGCTGTCTGGAGATCCTCAGCCATGCAACATTAAGGCAAGAGCAGGTACGCTGTGTCAAAAACCCACAGAGCACTTCTCCAAGCCTTATCTCAAGACTCCAGTGTAAAGGGCCATGGAGCAGATTAGCGTATTTACATTTAGTTGAGATTATTATACTGACATTCCTTCAGAATTAGGCATGCTGTGCGAGCCAAGATTCCTGTCTCACACAAATTCTGTGTCCCTGCAGCGAGAGGCTTCTTATTTTGATGGTGTGACGGACAGCGCATAAGCTAAAGCTGCACGCCCTCGCACAGAAGGGCACTGCTTGGGCATATCTCAGTGTGTATCCACCTAACAAACACCCCGGCTCTCCAGGAGATCCACTATGTGTTGTCATGGCAGTCCTCCAAACACAGTGGGGATGTATTTAGGGGCTTTGTATTTCCTGTGTTTACCAAGCGTCTTGGGCAATCCTGCAGTGAGGCACAGGATGCTGGTCTCTACAATGGCAGCAGTGAGGTCTTTGGATCCTCTATGGAGGGATAGCACACACAGGCAGAGAAGGGAAGCTAATCTTAGATGACAATAGTGTGCAAGGACTGAGCTGTTATGTCATTTCTCCATCGTACTGGTTAGAATGCTAATGTTCTCCTCTCTTACCCTTCCTCCTCATCGCTTCTTACCTCACCCATCACATCAGTAGGCATGACTCAACATTTGGCCCATTCTTAAACAGAGGTTAAGACATCTCTGTGCCATAAGTGGATTTGTAAGCCAGGAAACCGGGCTGTATTTATAGAAGGATCGGTCAGAGGACAGTAATCTGACCTGTTTTAGGTTGACAGCTATAGCCAACTGCAATCTGGGCTGGAGCTGAAGTGGCTTTTCCAGGTGTGAGATCAATTTCCCATACATTGTTCCTTCTCACTAGGCACGCATATGCACCAGTAATGGACTACTGTAAATCCTTAATGTACCATTGAGTTTGCTGGAGTGGTGGCAGGGGAATAATTCTCATCAATCACCTATTGTTAACACCAGCTCAATTAAGAAGTGATGTGTGCTGGTGTTTAGCATAATGAAAGGGCAAACCTGCTCCCCTGTTGATGAAAAGGCTGATAATTTCTCTATTATTGTTTGAATAAAACAACAATTACTGACTGCAAAATATTATATGTCTTTACCATTATAGTAAATAAAAGCTGGGTGGTAAAAACCCTTCTGTCAGTCTGTTTAGCATCATATTATTGTAAAATTGTGAAATTAATTTGCATTTTGATCACTGGTATTACACAAGCATACATGCATTTTCTATTAGCATGTATTATCTGTTTTAGCACTTTAAATGAACACTTTAACCCCTGATAAAGAATAAATGGGCTCAAGCTGGGAGACCAACTAGCTCAAGGGATGGCAATATCTGTTAGTTGTTTAGTCTCAACAACTGCTATGGATTGTAATGAAATTTTGTGCAGACATTCATGTTCCCCAGAGGACGAATCCCATTGGCTTTAGTGATCCCTGACTTCTCTGACGCCCCAGCAGGTCAAAGTTTACACTTGTACAGTAAAATATTCAGCTCTGCTATACTTTGTGTTAATTAGCAAATGTTAGCATCAACAATAAATATTATACCTGCTGAACATCAACATGTTAGCATATTCATTGTGAGCATGTTAACATGCTGACATGTTGTGCATAACTACAGCCTCACAGGCTAGCGTGTGGCTGTATAGTCTTGACTGGAAATGTTTGAATCTGTATCAAAAAATAGCTGCCAATTGGCTCGTTACACACAATTGCATGGGTTTTCATCACCACCACAGATAAATATGTGATATTTTATCAGGGGCTTGTCTTTTCTTGTGTGGTATTTGGACACAGAAGCCAAAAGGTGCATCAGTTTCAATGGAAATCAGATATAAATGAGGAGCATTTTGCAACCCATAGAGAGTAATGTAGAAAACCTCAACAATGTATTATTGTCCCCAGTGTTTTTATGGGTAGGCATGTTGAAAGCAATGCCAAAGATACTTCATAAAAAGGGAGGAAAATAAAGAGAAGTGTGTGAACTGAAGAGAAAGAAATTCAGTTCAAAGAGCAGTCAGCTGACTTTGACTTCACTACACATTCCTAGTGCTCTGCCAGTTCCTCATAGCAAATCTGACATTGCAGCCCCCTGCAGAGTCCCATCCTTCATCCCTGGATGAGTCTGTTGTCTAATGAGGGGCTTAGATTCAGGCCCATTACTTCACCACTGTCCAAGGCCTGTCGTTCCCATCACGCTGTTCAGCCTTTCTGCTCTCGCCTTCTTTCTACTTTACTGTTCAAAGCGGACTGAAAAGCAAGCACTTCAAATTGGAGTCACTTTATTCTCAGAAGTGCTTAGTCATTATAGATTGTATGAGTATTGTTGTGTGTGACGCAATAGAAGATTGAACTTTTTTAGCCTCAGGCCACATCATAATGCCACTGAACTGGTTGAATATCTGATTTAACATGATTTGCTGTCAGTATAAATATGTAGGAATAGGAGAACCTTGTTTCAATATATTACCATCAAAATTAACTAAAAAAAGGAAGCTGATATTTTCCATCATACTGGAGATTTATCAGGCAGGTTTGCCACATCATATGTAGAAAATCAGCTACTAAATCAGACAAAACCAAACACAGCTTGTCAGCTTTTGTGCACCCCATCAGAATAATTATTGTGCATTAAAACAATAAAAAAAAATATATATATACTTCCTTATACTTCACATGCATTTACAATGCTAAGGCTACCTGACCTGTACCTATCAATAGTGCATCCATCTTTGTCCCACTAAAGTAATTACAAGGTGAGCAATGTAATCATCCGGTGCCACTCTAATGATAATGCGAAAATAACAGGTTATCAACATGTAATTACATCCATTATGCTGTCAAACAATGAAGAAGAAGCATGGAGGCCAATTTATCCAAGCTGCATTTATTTACATTAAAGTTTTTTTAAAGAAAAGAGGAGCAGGGAGCAACACACTTCACACCGCTCAAAGAGAGTGTGTTGTGGAGAGTGGTGAAACGAGTTCCTCTTTACACACAAACACAAGTTCCTCTTTACACACAAACAAAACATGTCTGGAATGAGTTTTGGCGTGAGGCTTCTACCTCATGGTGTGAGGTGCTTTTTTCAGCTAACACCCTTTCACCAAATGTCAATTGGCAAATAAGCCCCAGCCCACCCCCGAAGAAGAGCCTGATGAGGCTAACCATTCTCTTTATAAAGGGCAAGAAGATGCTAAATGTATGTAAATAAAGAATTATAGACCTCTAAATGGTTGCCGCGTCAAACAATACTAATTGTTTAAAATCCTGCAAACACACAGATGCAGATGGAGACACACAAATACACAAGGCAAACACACACCCACACACACACACACACACAGCCACTATCTGCATGACAGTTGTCTTATTTATGGTTTGCTTACACAAAAACGTGTGAATGCTTGAAATGTTATCATCCAGCAATCATAATATGAATGGAGAAAAACAAGTAGAGGATATACGCAAACACGTATCATCTGCAGCACAAAAGATCCTCATCTCTGACAAGATAAAGACACAATGTGACCGATGAGCCTCTGGTAAGTGGACAGCATTCCTTCATTGGCTTTTGAACTTTCTCTGCTGCAGGCTTTTTCTGTTACTCTAAGGCTGCTTTTGTTCTAGTGTGGTCATCAACAATGACCTGTGTGTGTGTGTGTGTGGGTGTGTGTGTGTGTGTGTGTGGGTGTGTGCGTGTGTAGCTTGTCTTCAGCTCCACGCTCCTCTGATTCTTGTTTTGCAATCTGAACAGGCCTGAACGACACACCCCATATCACTAATGCTCTCCCAAGGAAGCCAGGAGACATCAGCCGCAGGCCTTTGTGAGAAAACCAAGATATCCACAACGCTTGACTGACAAACAAAATATTCAATACAAATAGAAACTGTAGCTGATATCATTCATGACTGTTAACCGGTTTCCTACTGGTGAGAGCTGAGGTAGAAGCAGAGGTTATCAGAGAGACAAAACCGCAAACAAGCAAATGAATCAAAACTGGAGTTTTTTTTAAAACAGGTGGTTGTGTGAGAATTTTATGAATCTATAATTATACTTTTTTCCTGCAAGGTGCAATTAATTCACATTTCCACCGCCTTCGGCATTGTCTCAGGCTTTAATTCAGCTCCTTGGCAAGTAATGACCCAATTACCTCGACTCAACATGGTCACATAGGACAGCCAGTCACTGGGTTCAACCCCACAGGTGTCCAGAGTGCAACCCAGAAACATCAAAAGACATCTTTTATGATCTTTTTTATGGTCTACTTGCTTTGCCCATTCTGTTTATCAGAGATGTCTTTCTCAATGCTAAACGAAGCATCTTCTAAATCTATTGCAGGTCCAGCTATGCAGATAAAAACTTTGTACAGGCCTTTAGTTTCACACAATGAGAGGTAGTTGTATTGTTATTATCATATGCCATAACTCATTATTCTGCACAACCTTTTGCCATTTAAAATGAGTAAGTCACCCTGTTTTAGGACACCCAACTTTGGAAAACAATATAAGAAATGTGGTAAAGAGAGGGAAGGAAAAGTACAGTTTACGTGGCTAATTACATGTTTCAAGGACAGGCAACCATTTCCCATGAAGAGCTGTGAGAACTCTTTTTGTGTAACATGGCCAGTTTTAAACAGTGTGTTTGCAAAACTGCCCACTACGTGTTTACTGTGTTTACAGTATAATTATCCAACATATCCTCATAAAACAGTTCGTATGGTATCTTACAAAAAGTTATTTTTTCGTGCATTCTCCAACGAATGTTTAACAAGTGCATTACTTTTTGTATAAGTGCGAACAGTGAATGAGACCAGCCTGAATTTTGTGGTATTACCGTAAAGTGGCATACCCAAAAAATACTGCAAGTACTTAGTATTAAATGTATAATCATGCCAGCCATGTGAGACAAAATGCACAAACATTGTATGTTTATGTACAACATACTGTATATAAATGGTTTATTTTCACACAGTGGGTTTTGTTCATATTGGATAATACATGGGTTTTAGTTGAACCCAGCAATGAACCGGGGGCATTCACTGATTAGTTCCTCCTCTCCCTGGCTGACATTGTACTAATCGGTGTACTAATGAGTTTGGCTGAAAAAAAACCTGCAGACTCATGGCCTTCCTTGGCATATGGCTGCTCTTCCTTCCAGACAGTAATGAAAAGCCGCTTTAACAGACCAACTGAGCTAACCACCAGAAAAACAATGCACATCCGATTGTTTACAGCATCTAATTTGTGTCCAAGACCCAGGCCGTGCTGTTCATCCTGCATCTGCACCTCCGGCCTATCTGCACAGTCTGAGGGGACTACCCTCCCCCTGCTGCGTCCACTCCTTGTGCAGTGTTCCTGGAAGACTGCAAAGGAGTAATCAATGAGTCATGTGTCCTGATTACAACCAGCTCCCTATGGGGCATCTTCAAAGGGCTCCAGAGGAGATGGAGAGAGGGAGCATTGCCCTCCATGGGGTAATTACAAGTTGGGGCTCCATGGTTTCTACTCCTGTCTCTGTGGAGAGTCAGGCTTAAAGACAGACCAGTTAACAATTCAGCCAGTCCTGTTAGCGCAGTGGGAGGCACTTCCAACCACTGATCACCGACTGGTGGTGCATGCCATCCAAAATTATACAAATCCACCCTCATGCTCACACAAAAAGCATACTGTTCAAGGTGAGATTAACAAATGACGAGAACACTGACAAAGACAAAAGAAAAAGATACTAAAGAGAAAGACAGGGAGACTTTTCCGGTTTGGTGCAGCTGAGTACATGCCTGTCAGGAAAACAAGCTGAGTGTTTATGAGTTAAAAGGGCCATAAAACTAGACAAACACAATTAAGCACTGTCTGGATGCCTTAGGCCTCCTGTTTTTCGCCACTCCTTCCACCTATGTCCAACCAATATTCGCACGCTTGCTTGTCTTTATGAAGGCATGCCTTTTACTTTAGGCAGTTGAGTTTCAAGTCCCATGGTGGTTGTTTATTTTGTCTTGTTACAGTAAAACACATTGTTACAGGTCTGACCAGAGCCAGCAGTATCAGTTTTCCAAACAGTAGACTTCATAATGTTTTGTATAAAGACTGTCTGTCCTGTCAGCACTGCAACTGTAAAGGCCATAGAGTTGTAATTGCTATTATTACAGTTTGATAAGCAGCTGCATAACTGAATCCAGTATGCATCTGTTGTCTATTTAGATGTGACCCTTTATCATTATGACTGTGAACGATGGTTAATTTGTGCTTAAAATGATGACTACAATGGAAAGTTTACCTGGAGTGGTAGCATGGAGACAGTATGGCTGATGGTGTCTTTGGGTTAAGACTCCAGTAAACCCTGTCTGCACGGTAGCAAACAGAAAGGGGCGATCAGAGACAAAACAGTCATTAGCTTCATATAATGAGGGAGAATAATACAGCAACGGTGTGTGTGTGTGTTCGTGAGTGTGTTTGTGTGTGTGTTTGTTTGCATGTAACCTGTGTTATGGGTATCAATCAGGGGATTCCCATGCAGGTCCGGTCGGTCTTCCTAATGAAAATCCTCCCTTACAGATGCTCTATTGCATAAAAACAAAATATAAAAGACACGAGGCATACATAATGCTTGTACTGCTTGCATTGTTCATACTGTTGGCAATAGAATAAGTTATTCTGCTGTGCTGCACTCGTGCATAAATGTTGGCTCGTGTAAAATGCAACACAATAAAAGTTTCTGCTATTTTTTTTATCATTTCAATATCTTTAGCTATGTTAGACTGTAGTTTCTTATTTTGCCACAATACTCTATATACCAAATTACTTTAAATGTTTCACCTTCACTTCAGCAAATAGAAGAGTAAAATCTTTGCAACCACATCATCAGGGAACCTGCAGTCCATACTGGATTATGTACTTTATTCTGGTGGTTGAATTGCAAGTCTATCTTTGAGCATATCCATTTACATGTGGGGTAATTACATGCTTGAAATGTAGTATGCCATTTCACACAAGCAAGAAGAAACCATTATCCGCTACTGCCCTCTTGTGGTCGTAATTACCTAACACAGTAGACTAAAGTGGCTTTTGCCCTCCTGGTGATACAGTATCAAAGCCAAAGGAATATTATGGATCTGTACTTTATTTATAAACTATATATGTTATTTAGCTATATAGAATGTTTTAGCTTTATACAATATTACAGGTGATTAAATGTTGTATTAACTAAGTCTTTTATACGTTATATACCTATACAAAGGTTTCTGGGGTAAAAAGGTAAAGGTAAAGAATGGGCCTAATTTGAAATACAGTATAACATTATGCTACTCTTAAAAAGCAAGAATGACTTCATGCCAAGGCGACTTCATAATAAGGCCACGTAATTCACTTAATTGGAAAAATTATCTAAGAAAAAAAAAATACTCAAATAATAGGAAACAAAATTTCCGGTCACAGGTGGTCAGTTTATAATTTAGACTTGAAACTTGACTTGGACTTGCAAAAAATGACTTGAGAGCATCTCTGTTTTTTACTTCATGAAAGTATACTCTGTATACTTTAACTTATAGTACTTAGCCAATGATTTATGTATTACATAAAGAGACTTGCTCCTTTTGCTATTTGACTTGATGATTTTTGATGAGATTTAAAAAATAATAAAAGGTGTTGTTCTCGCATGCCTCTACGGTGAATGGATCATCCAAAAACTTGATGAATTGAAGTAAATTCATATCAAAACATCCTTTTACAAACTCTCACACACTTTAACAGGCTACTTTATCAAAAAGAAAGCACAAATACAAGCCAAGTATTCTTTTCTGCAGGCCTATAAGGCAAGAATACTTAATTTTACTTTTCTTAAATATATCTTTATCAAAAGATTAAAGGTCCCATATTATAAAAAAGTGAAATTTTCATGTTTTTTTTATTATAAAGCAGGCTTCAGTCCTATATAAATACTGTGAAAGTATTGAAACACTCAATCCACAGGGAAATACACACAGCCCTTATTCAGAAACTCTGCATTTGAAACAAGCTGTCAGGATTTCTGCCCATTCGTGATGTCACGAATATACAATATTTAGACCATTTACACAATTTTAAACGTAAACATTCTAAATGTGTCCCAGTTTATTTCCTGTTGCAGTGTACGGAATGACATCAGCTGACAGGAAGTACACATGGACCCAAGCTGTTGCCTAGCAACGCAATTCTGTTGCAATTCCGTCAAAATGCGCTAAAACGGAGCGTTTAAGACAGAGGGTAAACAGAAATCTAAAATCTAAATGACCACCTGTGACCGGAAATTTTGTTTCCTATTATTTGAGTATTTTTTTTTCTTAGATAATTTTTCCAATTAAGTGAATTACGTGGCCTTATTATGAAGTCGCCTTGGCATGAAGTCATTCTTGCTTTTTAAGAGTAGCATAATGTTTGACAGCTTGTTTCAAATGCAGAGTTTCTGAATAAGGGCTGTGTGTATTTCCCTGTGGATTGAGTGTTTCGATACTTTCACAGTATTTATATAGGACTTAAGCCTGCTTTATAATAATAAAAAACATGAAAATCTCACTATTTTATAATAAGGGACCTTTAAACAATTTCCATGCTGTCAGCTTCTAAAAGTGGAATACTGGAAAGTCACTTATGTTGTACGTAGGCAACGCATGTTGTCATACCAGACCTATTCATTATCACTCAATGGAAAACCACTCTCTCTCTCCAGTCGGTGGTATTCTGATATGTCCCGCGGTACTTGAACGCAGCATCACACCCTAATTTTTCCCGAACATCCGGGACCTTGTGGAGCTAACCGCTGTGTGGAGACCAGAGGGAGCGGTGGAAAGCGGTGCAAAGAAGGACTGATGACAGCTGTCAGTGTGGACAAAAACACCACCAATCTATGAACACAAGCCCAATGGCTCTCCGCTAAAAACCTCCAGGAGAAAAGGGACAACACCTTGGCGGTAGCGCGGGGTTATTTAAAGGTAAGGTTGTGTGTGTGTTGGGCAGTTGGACGTTGGAGGATCAGTGTCCTGTCTGAGGTTAGCATCACTGGCTAGCCAGAGCTAAATACCCAGCTAGCTGTTCGTCGGCTCTGAGGGGGTCAGAGCTGTGGAAAGGACATGCGTGGATATTCCTCGTTTTTGTAAAGCTTCAATGGAAGTGGAGGAAGAGTCTTAAAGGGTAAAGACAGCTAACTTTTTAATGGGAACCTCGGGAATGCTAGTGAACGTTAGCTTCATAGTGAGCTGGCTAACCTTAAGTCAACGTTAGAATGATCCAGCTAACGCTAACAGGGCTGTGCGCTGGTGTAACTTCAGCTCAGATGGTAACTCTCCCTTTCTCTCATGGACATGAGGAGTGTGATATTAGCTTTGTTAGTGGTTGGAATAACGTTAATGTTTCAGTAAGTTATCTGAAGTTGAAGCTGATAGTAATGTATCATCCTGTTGTAAATTGAACAAGGATTATTATAGTTCTGATGCTGCTTAACACGACTGATAAATGTGTTGTATGACTGATAAATGGGTGTATGAATGCAAAATGATGTCTGAAACGTTTACTTATTTTATTCTTTTATTGTTATTTTTAGGTATGTTAATTTTAATACTTATTTATTCTATCCTTTTTGAGAGGAAACAATATTTCGTTTCCTTCTGTGTATGCAAATACTCAGTGAAATGACAATAAAGTGAATCTTGAATTGAGTTTCTGAGGTGGTTTGACTGGTAACATTTAAATTGTGGACGTCTTCAATGAGTGCTCATGCTTCGCTTGGGTCCTCTGACTCAGCTGGGTCCTAAACTAGGCGTTTTCCCCCCCTTGTCTGTCTTTACCAGCCAGCTACAGAGAGCTCTGTTGTGTCTACGTGATCAGATAACTTTGACATTGTCAGGCTGTCCCATCATCAAATAAATCATCATGCTGACGATGAGGAATACTATTATACTGTACCAGCTAATGCAAGCCTTATCAGTGAACAATCATGGATTCAGATCAGTTTCAAAAGTAAAGCTTAATATCCTCATTCCCTCTGTAGACCTCATTCGCTGTTGTGTTCAAATGCTGATTTCTAAGGCTGCAGTGGTCCTGCATGCCACCTTAAAGGTCCCATATTGTAAAAAAAGTGAGATTTTCATTTTTTTTATTATTATAAAGCAGGCTTAAGTCCTATATAAATACTGTGAAAGTATCGAAACGCTCAATCCACAGGGAAATACACACATGTGCCCGTATTCAGAAACTCTGTATTTGAAACTAGCTGTCAAGATTTCTGTCTATTTGTGAGGTCACAAACATACAACATTTAGACCCTTTACACAGTTTTAAATGTAAACATTCTAAATGTGTCCCAGTTTATTCCCGGTTGCAGTGTATGTGAATATCATCAGCTGACAGGAAGTACACATGGACCCAAGCTGTTGACTAGCAACGCAATTCTGTTGCAATTCCGTCAAAATGCGCTAAAACGGAGAGCGTTTAAGACAGAGGGTAAATACAGGTATATTCAGACCGACAGTATGAGGAAAATAAAGGTTTTTTTGAACATTACAGCATGTAAACATGTTCTAGTAGAAACACAAAATACAAGTATGAACCTGAAAATTAGCATGATATGGGACCTTTAAGGCTGGTTCATGTCAGCTACAACTGTTTATCCAAGCCATTGTACTGTAGGTGCCAAACATGAGTGACAAGAAGAGATGGGGAGTGTATGGGTTGCTTAGTGAGATTAGAGTGCTTAAACCATACACAATGAAATTGACTGCACTAGGGAAGACCTTAAGTATTTTGAAAGGTGTAACTTATCCCCATCTGTTGCTGCTGTTTCCTGCCCATTTGCACAATTGTACGTTTGTTGTTGTATGTTTTGTAACAGTGCAGAGTGTTTTGCCGACTGTATGTTTTTAATGTTTGAATTTCATGTCATGTTTGAATTTATCTTTTATGTACTAGAGAAGCCAAAGACAAATTTCGACTAAGGTGGACAATAAAGTCAAAGTAAATTTAGTTTGAAACTGGATAATGCACATGTTATTCTAATACTTGGCTTTGTTTACAGGCCATTGAGTGTCTTTTGTGTCTGCTTTTCCCCTGTAGGTATTTACATACAGTTCTGTGTATTTTTTGGCCTGACACATCATCATCGGTGGAGCTACAGTTGCAGCGGCAACATGGGGACTCAAGGCACTGGTAGAAAGCGGGCCCCTCTGAAAGACCGGTTCTCAGCAGAGGATGAGGCTTTGAGTAGCATTGCCCGGGAAGTAAGTTCAAACTCCATCACATACACACTGTCTTTCCATTTTGGGGCAAAGTGGAATTGATCTGAGCTATATTCTCCCTACATTGCTACATTCACCAATTGCTTAATCGATACTAATATTATTTTATCCAGCTCAAATTGTCTTGTTTATCCTCATCCAGATAATGGGCTCTTAAAGCAGAATATTGATTTGCCAGTCTCCGATGTTGTTAATTTGTGCAGCAGCACCATCACATTTTAAAATAAAGGGAATACGAATAGACTGTTGAAACCATTATCAGCACTCATGATTGGCTGACACTGCACTGTGGCTGAAAGAGAGACACTTTAATCTAAAACCTACTGTATATGGAATGTATTGCCAAAGCTTGGAAACTTTAATGTATATGTAGGCTCTTTTCAGTTGCATCTATAGTCCATGTTGTATCGTTACCATTACCTAAACCAAAAAATGATTACATGTTTTTGTGTTTTTGCCAATATTTGCAGAAACCACTGTTTGTTTCTTGAGCATGTCCAGGTAATTTGTTTTTCTAAAGATTGCGGAAATTATTCAACTATACTTGTATCTTTCAAACATCAGTGGATCTTGATGATTTTTTAATGTTTTTTTGAAAACCAAAATATTCAGTACAACCGAAAATATATTGAGACTACTAACAAAAGGAGCAGAAATGTGTTTAATTGATTTTACAGATGGAGTAAACACAAGCAGTTCTGATGATAATCAAGTTAACTTTGAATAACTCTGCAGTTTAATAGGAATTGTCTTAAGGACTTGTTGCTTTTGACAACAGCTCTTGATAGATTTCTTGAATATTGGGAGCAGATTCAGATTTAAATGCAACCTGGTAGACAATGTGTCATGTGTTAGGCTTGCTTACTTTTTCCATTCTCCATTCTCCATTCAACACCCAGGTGTTTAGTCAACCTGAGACAGAAACATGTATTTATTACACAATACATAATTTGTGATTTGAAACATGGTGGTCAATGTTGTGTCAGCAAATGGGCCCCTGAAGCATATACTTTAATGTGGATATTCAGGTTCTGCTGGTTAATACGTGTTTCAGCCCAAATGAGTGGAGACAGCTGGTTTGGACCACAGAGAGATTGACTTGACTTGTAGTGTTTTCGTTTGGGGGGGAAAACACGGGTAGAGGAGTGAAGCTGCCTTGCCTGTAACGACATGCCCTGGGATTATTCCATTTTGTTCCACTGCAGGGCTGCCATTCCTTTGCCTTTTTTCAGAGTGAGGTGGCCAACAACATGAAATGCAAAGATCAGTTTTCGGAGTTTAATGTCTTTTATGTGTGGCAGACATAGGTGAAAAGACACATTATCTGCAGATTTTCTTTGAAGATTTCTGGTCAAGTCAAATGATTTCTTTCTTTTACAGTTAAAATTGTAACACTGGATGAATCGGCTTTTCTTAAATATTTGCCTTGGCCTGTTTTACGTATGCTTCATCTGTGCAGTGCCTCATTCTTGGGCACTAAGCACAAGGCTCCATTTGCTCTCTTTATAGTCATGCAGGCCGATCATAGAAACATGAGTCATCTGACCCTCCCAGTCAGGTTTTGAATCTGAAACTCTTTGTGGAGCAAAGCAGAGATTAGATCAACTGTGCAGGGGGCTCAAGGGGTCAGTGTCTAACTTGTTGCACATCGCCACCCTCCCAAACAAATCTTCAAAACACTGCAGCTTCTGCCTTGTGTTGTCTGTGCCTGGTTAAGAAAAGTTACAGCTTGCCTGCCTGTGTTTGGCACCGATCACTGCTGAGGATGACAGTGAATTTGAGCCTACACCCTCACCAGCCCAGTTCTGAGGCCTCTTACATTACTGGGCAGTCAGTCCTTTTGAATACCAGCAGCTTGCTTAGAAATCTGACAGTTGTCAAATGTTAGAATTAGATGATCATCTCATACCCGTTGTCCCTCAGATTAGGATCTAAGGGAGCTAATGGTACTTGAATAAAACAATCATTGACTTTCTTCAGTGTACAGAGGGTGTGTGTTTCTGTGGAAGCTATAGTTCATAGTTCATATGATTTCATTTGTGATATCAACAAGTCATTATTGCAGTTGAAAGTGTCACACTTTCTTTTTCCGTGAACGGTTAAGAGACTGCTAAGCTGCAGAGAACAAAGCAAATATTAAAGTGTCTGTCAACAACTGATGGACAAAGACGGGCCGTTTGATCGGACTTCATACCCTGATAACGTAAGCTTTTTGACATTAGTTGTGTTTTATTTTACTTTTAAATTGTCATGTTTTTGTCATATTAGGAGCAAGCAATCAACATTTTCAAGGACTAGTCTGATGTAATTTAATGTTGCAAGAGAGACCCAAAGGTTAGTCATTTACATAACAGAGCAGTGTAGTGTACCTACAGTGACTGTACAGGCCTATTTTTTAAAGCTGACTATCAAAGTATCTAAACAAATCTATCAGTTTTTAAAATCTGTTTTATACTTCGTTTTGACTTACTTCATGCTGTCTTGGTTTATTGATGATTATAATAACGTGAATTGTTGAGTTGACTTGGCAATAAGCAGTGCATTTGTCGTTTACACTGCCAGGGATTATTGCTAGATAAAATTCTGCAATTCATTTTTATTGAGGATGTTAGAGGTACAGTGTGTAGGATTTGGCGGCATCTAGTGCTATGAAGACTCTGTGAAGAGGACTCGCTCCCTATGTAGATATGAAGGGCTCATTCTAAAATAACAAAAACACAACGATTCTTAGTTTGAGGTGATTAAACACTAATGAAATCATGGTTATGATGAATGTTATATTCAATTTCTGCTAATAGATCCCCTGAAATGTTACACATTGGCCCTTTTAAAGTATTCCGTTTACATATCGGCATCTTCCATTTACATAATCCCTACAAATTTCTTTCTTTTCTTTACATTTGCAGATTATTGAGATCATAAATGCAGCAATATTATACCCCAATTACTAGTTATTTTATTTTATTTTATTATTTGTTGGACACTGCACGTTCTGTTTTAGTTTTAATATTGGAGTATTGTTTTGATTATTTTCATTATTAATTAATCTGTAATCTGATTATTTATTTTATTGTGTTAATTTGTCATAATTTCCCAGAGCCCAGATGTCCTCAAGTTGCTTTTTTTCTGAACCAGCAATCCAAAACCCCAAAATATTATTTTTTTAATATAATTTACAGTGATATAAAACCAGAAAAGTAGTAAATCTCTACATTTCATTGGCTTTAACCTAACTGGGGAATCTCTTAATTATCATAATCTCAGTATACACAATTTAGTGTTGAGAGTTCTCCAGGTGATCTCATGGTGGATTGCTGGACTCTTATTGCCCAGAGTGCTGGAGGTGTGTATGATGATGAACTTGTGCTACTCAGGTTACCCTCCCAGCCCCATGATATGGCTGTCAGAGAGCTGGGGCTGGATGGGCCAGGCTATAGATAGGACAGAGACAGAGAGCTCAGCTGTGCTGCTGTGCAGAGCAGGTCATACTGTCAGACAGCTCAACAGGTGCAGAGGACAGGGCCAGCCGTCTCTTTTGCTGTCTCATTTGCTCTCTCTTCATACACTCACAACTTTACTTCCTTTTTCACCTTGTACAAAGTTTCAATGTGTGACCATCAGTTCGACTCCAAAATCAGACAGAGCAGCCATAGAAAATGGTTACAAAAATGTCCCACATTGCATGTACGTTTGCAAAACAGTATTTAACCATAAGTTTTCTTTTGGTTTTCGTGCTGTTTTGAAAAACAAATACTACATAGTACACTTATTCACACACAAAATTAATCGGTAACACTTTATAATAACCATCATTTATAAATGGTAAACTAATAGTCAAACTAGTTAAACTTAGTTAATAGTTATTTTACTGTTAACAAACAATGAAATGATAATTAATAATGTTTACTAATTATTAATAATGCTTAATGATTATATAAAATAATGTTATTTTAACAGTTTATTGTTGCACACATAACATTTTATATACTATATATATGTGTATATATTATATTGTGTATATTATCGTCTCCTACCAGCTATGATACAATATAGGCTATTTATTTAATATTACACAAACTAATGATAAAATAATAGAAATGATAGCATCACTAATTATTAGAAAACATTATGAATCATAATTTCATTGTTTGTTAACAGTAAATTAACTAAGTTTAATCAACTATCAATTTACCATGAAATTTAGGATTTGTGTATTGGCTATTAAAAATGCACATTTTTATGTAATGGGCTTTACTGTATCTCACTCATCACCCCAACTTTGCTCAGACTATCATTCTGGGTTATGTTTTTCACTCACTGCCTATCCTGGGAAGATAAATGAAGGTATCTTATCACTGTAAAACAACATATTATACTTAATTAAAACTATGGCCTGGCCAAATGGATACAGATCACTTCCTCCTATATTGAGACGTAAGCTTCAGCCTCAATTGTCTTTCTGTTTTTAAAATGTTTTGGCAATAATTAGGTTTAGGCTTGACAATTTCCTTTTACCCAACACTAGGTGTATAGGCAAAAGGAACCTGAATGTGGGTGGTTTTGGGTGGTTCAGCATTATTATAAAACATTGTTTGTTCACTGCAGGCTAGTATTGAAACAGGAATAGCCTATGCCCACAGGCCTTCTATTCTGGCAGTGCAGATAAGAAATTGCTGGAATGCTGACAGTGTTTGCCTGCAGCGAGATACTGTACACACCACACGCTGTATTTATGGACTGTCATTTAGTTAGAGATAAAGGGCTAGGCTCCATGAGCAAGTGTGCCATTCTTTGTTGGTGGGATGTTCAGTTTCAGAGCATGTACGGAATGTGATTGGTATTATGGACGTAATGGAAGGATAGTCTACATAGTCACCTGTGTGGCTCCTCAGGGCTGTGTAGGGCTCGCCTGAATTAACTCCTTCTGCTGTAAAATAAGCTCCTTTTCATATTCTGACTCGGTTGGGGGCAAATTGTGTGACAACTCTTCTCACTTTTCCCCCCAGAGGAGAGTTTGTCAGCCTCAGTTTGGCTTAGACTTGTTTGTGCTTCTTAAGATTCAGCGAGTCGCCTACTTGTTTACCGACTGAGCACAACCACACTATTGTGACTCACTTTGTTTTCCCTTGATCCTGTACTTCTCTGTCAGTTTGTTTGTGCACTATTGGTATTTTCCCCATGAGGTCTTTAAATCAGCCCTCCTGAAACTGATGGTTAGCACATGCTGTTGGTGATGAGGCATCCCAAGCACTCCCTTTGGACAGGACTACAAAGCTGGGATTCACGGACGAAACTGGTCAGCTAAGGGCACACCATACAGTATGAACTCTGTTGAGAATTTATGCTGGACAGTGTCCATATTCAAGCCCGACCGATAGTGGATTTAGTAGGCAGATAACGATATTTTAGAGAGTAGAAAATTGGGTAATGATATATCAGCCGATATTAATATCTTTATATCTTTTATAAACAAACATTTTTGATAATGAACCCCCTGAATCCATATCAAGATATGCACAGAGTTGAACATTTTACAGTGCAAAAATAAAACTGGTCAGTGCTCTCTGGTGGATAAACTATGACTAACTGTTTCTAAATTTCCTCAGATATATCTTTGGCATTTCTGTTCTGAGGTTTCTTGTAACTTATCGGCAGAAATATATAGAGATACCTGTACACTTGTGGTTATAATGGTCAACCTGGCCAATGTAACTGCATTATTCCTAGTGTGAGATAACCATCAAGTCTCTTAGTGTGGTCTGTCGTTTTGAATATTCAGTTGTTTTTGGAAAATAATTTAAAAGGCAGTGTTACTTATTGCAAGTAAATACATGCTCTCAGTAGAAAAGGTATTATAAACTTGACAAATTATACTGATGCTACACATAGCTGTCCTCTAAACTAGATTGTTTATCTGAGAAAACTGAATACATTTTTTAATTTGATTTATTTAATACATCTAAACAATAAACTACAGTGTTGTAATTATGCAGCGCTACCATAAGGTCAACCTCATCATCAAAAGATTGGTTAATTAGTTTCCAGCTGGGGAAAGAAGCTGGGCTCTCATGGGGCTTGACAACCACACTGAAGCCGCGGTGAAGAAATTAAATCAACCCATGTGTACATCTCTTTTCTCTCACAGGAAACTGATGACTAGAGTATCCAAATATACTCATGTAAATTCTTCTGTGTGATTGTTTGTTGAGTGAAGCTATTCCCCTCCTTGTGTTTATTCCTTGCACTCGTTGGGCGTGTCCTAAAGTCACCTTTTACGAGTTTCCAGTCATGGCTAACAAGTGTGTTCATGTTGTGTCTCACAGGCGGAGGCGAGGCTTGCAGCGAAGAGGGCGGCTCGAGCGGAGGCCAGGGATATTCGAATGAGGGAACTTGAACGGCAGCAAAAAGAGGTATATAAGAAAGTGGACCTTAAGGGCAAAGATGCAGCGTCACCATTATTCAACCCATCAAGCAAGCTAGTGTAATGCCCCATAACTGCTGCTCTCAGCACAAATCAACTGTATTGAACATGGAAATTGGCCTTGTTTTTCTCCTCTATTCATTTTTCATTTGTTGTTTTTACATGGACAGTGGCTACATTAACTGACTGTTGGCAAGCTGCTCATCTGCCTCCATAGTCACAGGTGCAGAGGAGCTGTTTGGCTTTATGCCTTGAAAGACATTTTTAGTTTAATCTGACAGTTCATACACAAACCTATACCCACAGAAAGAAAAATGAAAGTGCTGCATGTCCACAGATAAAACCAAAAGTTCTATTCCTGATGTGAATGTCACCCAGTTTTTGCATTTCAGCAGTTTTAAGTGAAGTATGATTGTATGTTTTTCCTGGCACTTCTCCCTCTGTCTAGCGTTCTTACCACTCATCCAGCAGTAGCAACAGAAAATGGGGTCAGATCCACCAGTGGATGGTAGGCGAGCTCGAGAAAGTGTTGCAGCTTCTCACTACACTAACACAGCCTGTTGTGTGGGATTGAGCCCCAGTGAAGCCTGACCATTTAGCTACACTTGACTCCAAGACTACACTGTGCCTCACTGTGGAAATATGCCTCAGCAGTGTATTTGCTTTGGAGACACCGTAATCTGTGGCTGTGTGTATTCGTAGAGCAAGCATTGGCCTTTGACTTTATTTAGGGTGGGTGAGTCTGCATGCAAGAAGGTGGTTTGGACGTTCAGTGCTGCTCCTCAAACTTCAGAAAGGATTGATGCTTGTTGATGAACAACTTTTGCATGGAATTAATCTCTTTGTGTTGGTGTATCAACGCAGTAAAGAGAAGCAGAGATTTTCATTGTGTGCCGTGATGTTGCCTTTTCAAAAGAACAAATGAGACCAAAGTGTGCGATATATAAGCTGTTTTTGTGTATCATTAATCTTGCTGCCGTGCTTAAAGAGGATAACATTTGCAAATGTTTATGACATCCATTTGGTTCTAAACATGATGACAGAAGTTGTTTAGCATGGTTTTGGCTTTGCATAGCAACTGTTGAGCGTTGAAGTGACCTTATTCACCCCTGTGATTGAGCCTCCCTACTTTCACTCTATAATCTTTCCCAACTTTCCTTCCTCACTCCAGGCTGACTCAGAAAAAGCCCGAGGCTCTAGTAGTAGTATATCCAGCAGCCGTCCTCGCCGGGTCTGTATCTCCCCCACACACTTCCTCTTTGTCTGCCTGTATTTCCTTTCTTCTTTCTCCTTTAATCCTGCAGTTAATCTCTCATCACCCATGTTCCTCTCTGTCTGCTTTTCTGCTGTGACTCCATGTTTCCACATCAACAGGGGCTGGATGATGATGTCATGTCAGTCCGCAGCTACAGGGTGCGTAATACATAATAAATCCCTGCCAGTTTGTATTAAGACTGCGCTCACATAGTGGCACACAGATGTGTGAAAGCCATTGTTCTTGTTGAGAAAGCACTTGTTTAATTAATGCCTTTGGGTGAAATACTGTAATTTGGTAGTAGTTCATCTCTGTCATATAGTAGCTTAAAATAGATGGCGAGGTGAAGATTTCTTCTAATGTTTGCTTTTGTGTGTTTTTTATTTGAAGTCAACCTCATCATCAGCATTGCGTGACTTGGGGTCTAAGAGTCGATCCAGTTCCCATAGAAAAGATTTGTTGGTGCGTTGTGTGTGCATGTGTGTGAGATCATAATGTGTATTTGTGTGGTGTTTGGCAACTGATTGAATACCTAGATTCTCAGCATGTAAAGGTCAGGTCTGGCTAACTTTATGGTGCGAAGCAGAATTCACTTAGATTCCAAAGGAGGTGCTCAGAAGCAACCGACTGTTTTCAGATGTTGTCTCCACATTCTTTCAGTCTGTCTCATCTACTTCTGCTCTAATTATACCCTTTTCATAAAGGAGATTCACATATGACAGATTAGGTTATACCTGGAAGGTAACATAGCATTAAGGCTAAGGTTTACGCTAGACTTTTTTTTTGACGGCCAATATGGCGGTCAATTTTCCAGAATTCCAACCATATAGAACAACTACCGGACATATGTTTTACATAGCCATATAATAGCCTACATTTGACACAACTTTAAAATAAATTAAATGAAGGAGCGGTCTAAAAAATAAAATAACAGGCTAGTCGGTCCCATTTCCACGTTGGTCAAATTCAAAATAGTGTTGTGTGGCTCGTAGGGCTGTAGCCTACAGAATAGTTTGAAGCTAAACTCATAATGTTGACATTCACATTATTAGTAATACCTTACCGAAACATTGCATACAGTCCACCTTCTCTTCCCCTCTCTGTCTCGGTCAAGCACACACATACTCACAGAGAGCGCAGCACTGCGCTCCTTGTCTCTGTAATTGTCTCAGTCCAAAGTCCAAAAGTCAAAGTTTATTGAAGAAGCATAGATGTTATCATTATTTATATAATTATTGTAGTGGCTTGGTCCGAGTCACTTTGTTTGTTTCTTTCGTATTTACACAGTCAGCTGGCTGCGTATGAAGACCAGCTTTTTTTTTTTCCAGCACACACACAGAACAAACACCTTGAGGAGATAGTCGCTGAATCTGACAAAAAGTGTATTGGATAAGAAGCACAGCGGAGCGGAGGAATTTCAACTTTTGTGAAATATAAGTTTATATTTAAGTTGTCTTGGCAACATATCTTACAATATTAGTCTATTTAATATGCTATTAATTAATTAATTTCATTTATTTGGCATATTTCCTAATGGACATTTTGGCCGTTGATCATTTAATCAGCCGGACAATTACACATGATGCCAGCTAACGTAAACTCTGATGCGACTGCTGGAGATATCTGTTTCACTTTCTTTTCCACATTGAATTTGTCCCTGTATCGTTCTTGAATGTGTTGATGAGCGATTCTGATGGACTGATACTAAAGTTTAATTTAGAATTTTCAGCTTTAAAGTGCTGGAAATTTGTACTTTGACAAGACTTTTGGTGCAGTTATCAGCTAGAATCTGTTGAAATATACCATCAAAAACTCAAAGCCGTTTTCAACAGGATTACATAAGGAGCGTCTGCATTTGTACTTGGTACCTTAAGGCTGACTGTTTTCAACATCATATTAAGAACATCACACAACCATCATAATAGGCAGAGTGCCACTGGCAAATGTTTTGTTCCTTCACTGTTGCCTTGGCAGGGTGATAGATTGTTTGCTTGATCCATTGATGCGTTGGATTACTTGTTGCCTGTTGAACAACTAACCTAGTGTTGGTGAGACACGTGAAATGTATGCTTCTGCCAGTGCACACCTAACCGCAACCTAAAAGTTTCTCAGATGTTCGATCTTCTTCTGATCATAATTCTTGTGACTCCTGTTCTCTCTTCAGTCTGATGGCCTCACCTCTAGCTCCACCCTCAAGACTTCCCGCTCCACTGTATGTACCTAAGTGATGATCATCTGTTTATCACTGCTTCTGTGCTTTTCCTCTCGCCCCTTTGTCTCATTTTTGCTTTTCTTTTTTAAAATATTTTTTTTCTGGGCTGAGCAGAGTTCTGTGTACAATGACCTGCATGGCCATAAAAGGGCTTCGTCCAGCTCCTCGAAGAAGGACCTGCTGGTTAGTGTACTCCTTCAGTGTTTAGTGTGTCTCTTCTGCAGCCTCAAGCATGGAGGCAGTGTAGACTAATGATAGTGGCTTGCGGTGGTTGATAAACTTTATCACTGATAAGATTGACTATTCATTGCGTTGTGAAGCGTCACGCAGATGCTGACCAAGCCGTGTTGAATGTGTCTGAAATAGATATTAGTCTGACACTTGAGGATCAAATTTGTTATGTCGGTGTTTGTTTGAGGTCACGTTCTGTTGCTACCCTTCCAGACTGGACTTTACCACGATCAAAGGAACTACACCAGCCTAACGAAGACCAAACCAACGCCTCCTCCCTCCACTTCCACCTATCAGCCTCGGGTTGGTCACCCTGCCAGTGCTGTCCAACTTTAAGCCCTTTTATATGCAGACTGATGTGGTTAAAGGAGACTAATAGTGACACCAGAGCCAGTTGAAGCCGTATATTCCTATCTGCATGGTTTACTTTATTGGACATTTATATGCCTAACAAACTTGTTATATAACTGCAATAAGAGATATTGTTTGTGTTATAAAATCATCAAAGCAAAGAGAGAAAGATAGTTTTGTAGCCAGTGTAGCTCCCCACTGTAAAATAGTTTCTTGTGATCATTTGAATTTATGTAGATTACTTGGTGACTGACAAAAGGTGGAGCTCCTCCACCAGTATTAAAACAGTCGACAGGGACAGTGTCACCTGACCTCACTACTCCTCAACACGTTTCGCCCTAAATGTTACAGGGTCAGCAAAACATCCATCCTGTTTCCACTTTCTGCAGCTCTTTAGTCTCCCTCCTCCACACATTCCTGCTACAGCTTTCCTCTGTCCTCTAAACTGACATTTCCCTGCTCCCCTCCTCTCTGACAGGCCACCACTTCCTCATCCTCCACCATTGGCACGGGGCTGCCTCGCAGCTACAGCATGGTCAGTTTCTGTCCACTTGATTGGCCATCATCTCTCTGCATGCCTCTAGTTACCTTCAGAAGTAGACAATCCCCCTCTCTTGTGGCCACATAGATCTGATAGGATGCCCAGGGTGGTTGGGACCACTTATATTTAGCTCCTGGACACTCTTGGCCAGAGATTTGAGCTTCAGTTAGATAAGGTAGAGGTTTGCGAGAAGCCAGCGCTTTTGTTTTATGGCCCAGACACACCAAGCCGACATCGAAGAACTAGAGGCGCTGAAGGCAGACTGTTGCGTTGCCTCATGTCGCCTTTGTCTTGGCCGACAAGTTGCATATGAACACACTGCAAAGACTACAGCCGACAGCCAGGTAGCACATACGTTCTGCACCTGTGTGAGAGGAAATAAGTCTCCACACCAGCAGGCAGCTGTAGTCTGTATTTGTCATTCAAAAAGGGAAACTGGAAGACCGATGACTGCAGATATACAAGCCATTGTTATGATACATACATGAAACAAAGCAGCGTTTGCCGACCATTTTCACACCACTCTCAATCACCGCTTAGCTTCATTCCAGATGGCCATGTCGTTGTGAAATGATCAGATGAGATGAAGATGAAAAATGCGAAGAACCTTCTGTGTTTGCCCTCTTGACTTTACTCGTTGGCTTGCTTTCCTTACTTTCGTTTCTCTTTTCGTGCACTGATTTGCTTAAGTTGAACAGCCAATCAGAGTGATTCCTCTCACTGACAGGGTCCGCCGCCGATTCAACATGCTGAATTGGCAGAAAAGCATCCGACACGAGCAGACTAGAGACGACGGTGCAGGACACACCGCAAATCTAGGCTGACACACGCTCACCGACCGTCGGCTTGGTGTCTCAGGGCCTTTAGAGTACTGAAACGAATGGCCTACTTGATGTTGGAGATACGGAGTGTTTCTGTTTATTGCATGGCCCAGAGAAAGTCAGTCTACTCAACCTACTTAGCTAGTGCGTCAAAGATTGATGCTCCCTCTTGTGTTTTGCTGAGCCCTGCATTGTCTCCCACGTGTGCCCTCAGGCCTCTATCTGTGACGACACCGCTCCTTACGGCTCGGGGTACAGTTCAAAAGCTGTAAGTCTTCTGAATGTTTGTCGAACAGCGTTACAGCAATCTCACCACCAAGGCAGCTAACTGTTGTGCATGTGGACTGACGTCTGCGTTCATGTTGATCCCCTGTCGTCCTCCTCCCATCCGCAGCCCTCTGAATACAGCTGGTACTCCTCTGGAGCCAGCTCCACCCGCAGCAGCCCTGTGGTGAGCACCTTAAAACCACCGCCACCCTGCATGATGTCAGCTAACACCACACACAGATGCCCACTATTACCAAGCTTCCCCTCACCCCTGTCAGCACCAGGCCTCCCTCCTCTTAAGGACAATGTCAATCACCCATACCGAACTAGCTACAGTTTGCTTTAGGGAACAGCATCGTTGATTGACATTAATATGTGTGAATTGAGGATTTCTTCTGCAGTGCTGTGCAGGCTAAGATGTTGTAGCAAGGTTGTCTTATCTAACTTAGCTCCAGTTGGTGCATTTGACAAAATGATTCTAATTGCATGATTTGGCATTACGTATAGAGTCTTTAGAGTAATCCAATAATCTGTTTAATACAGAGACTACTACTGGATGTCTATGGATTGCTGTTTGAACAAGTGTGTGCCAGAGAAAGCCTTGGGCATGCAGCCATCCTACATTACTTTGGCTCGTCATCCTATGCGTGTGTGTTTATACGTATGTGTGTATTCCTCTCAGTCTTCTTCAGATGATGACACTGTCAGCAGCGTGTCCCAGGACCGCTTCAGCAGAGGCCGCAGGGACAGTGTGGTGAGCTGTAGGGACTGGGCTGCACTAAATCTAGACTGATGCTGTTCTGTCACAGTAGTTGATGACCTAATAATCAAAGCTTTTCAACTGTTTCTTTTATTGTATCGTTCTGCGTAAGATCAGCTCAATACCTACATACATTTTTAATGCCTTGACCTTGAACAGTGATCTCCTCTAGTTGTATATGTCATTGCTTTCCTTCTGTCCCTTTCCTCTCTGATGGTTTTTACTCTTTGGCCCTCTGTTATTCTGTATTTCTCTGCCCCTATCCTCTTCATCCTCTGTTTGTTGTAAGCAGTCCTCTGACTTCTCGGACATTAGTGAGTCGGCTGCTGATTATTTCAGCCGCACCAGCCGAAGAGGCAGTATTGTGTCTGACCTCGATGATTTGAGCATTCCAGATCTGGACGCTGTAAGTGCCTAAGCTAAGTTCACAACAGTGGGCTGGCGAGTGCAGTGCAACCCCAATGATGCATGATTAAAAATAACCTTTGGTTTTCAAAACTCATCCCACAGTGTGTTTTTATCGACTTTAAATAAGTTAAGTGGTATAAGTTCAGATGAAGTTGATGTGACTGCAACGCTGCAGTGTGCAGCAGCATGGACTTAGAAAATTGTCTTTATGGAGTGGTGTGATTCACTCACTGTTACAATTGCTTGTTTGGTTGTCAACTGTTTGTGATCTGTGAACATGCAGCACTTATCCCAGACTCATAACTCCTTGACTAACTCCCTGAATTACAGATGAGGAAACGACTCCAAGCATGACAACACAGGAGGGGTGTTCTCAAAATAGTCTTTATCTCTTTTTATTATATTTCTTCTCTTTCTTTCAGCTGGATGAAAAATGTGACAAGCAGTACACAGATTTTAGTCGGGTGAGTGCACCATTGTTTTGCATTTTACTTTATTCATTCAAAATCTTCACCAATCACCAAATAGGCAATGCAATAGTCAGTGAGTTTAACCTCACACTGAACAATTAATTGATTTCTATGCCACATTAGGCAGCTACCATGTAACCACAACACATCAACAAAGCAGCATCATGTGGCTTTTATACACACAGCCTGTGGGGATTATGAGTTCGTTTGTCAGGTTTATAAAATTCACTTCAGCACATGACAGTGACAATACCCCCCCAGGAGAATTTGAATTGGGCAGGATCACTTAAGAGCCCTGTGGTATCAGATGATGGTGTTGAATGACATGTCCGAGTTGTGTTGCATTGTGCTGCTTGTGCTTTTCTGACGGCAGTTTTGTGGTGCTTTGTGTTCTCAGCCATCTTCCCGCTGTGCCACCCCAGGCCTCTCGGCAGCCACGTTGGCATCGCTTGGTGGCACCTCGTCACGACGGGGCAGCGCAGACACGGGTAGCGCCTATGACCCCGACACCAGTCTGAGTGAACTTAGGGTAAGATTTACGATACACACAGTGTCACCCTGCTATACATGTGACTGAATAAACTGATGTTAGCATATGAGTAAAATTATACTTGTTTTAGCTCCAGATGTTCATCATCTCATTATCATACAGCTTAAATGCTAATCCACATGTTCTGTGTCTGAGCAATTTACGTATACATCTGTTCCTTCGGCATATGAATCTCCTACAGCATTTCTTCTGTTGTGCTCTCCTTGCTGTTCTAAGTGTCTGCTTTAACCATTTTTCCTCTATGGATGTGACATGTGTCCTGTGAAGCTGTTCCTCATATCTGGGTGTGCTGGTCATTTGTATGCCAGCTGGATTGTTTTTGACTTGGCAGCACGGGTGCTTTGTTATCTCTCCTTGATACTCCCCAACCCTCTCTGATGCCCCACTTCAACCCCAACCATTCCTTCCATCTGCTTTACAGGATATCTATGAACTAAAGGACCAGATTCAGGATGTAGAAGGGCGGTACATGCAAGGGCTTAAAGAGCTGAAGGTAGAGGGGCTTGAGCTCACAGCATGCCTTCTCTTGTTCTCTGGGAGCAGTATGGCGTCACTAACCTCCCTGCCTTCCCCACTCATACTCCTCTGTGCCCCCTCCTGTAGCTCCTAACACCACAGCCGTGTCTTTGCGTGCTCCCAGTGTGAATTGTGTAATGATCCTTCTTTTGCATGATCTTCCCTCACTTCCTGTTTTGATCCAACTCGCTGGTTGTGGCCTGAAATGACGACACTCCCACAATTCAGCTGGGTTCAAAGTTGTAAGAGGACGAGTTAAAATGCTCCATCTGCTGACAGATAACAGTCATGCTTTCAATTTTGAGGCTCTTCTTCCACCCAGGCTTTCATTGCCACAGTGTTGGATGGCCGTCTGGCTGGCAGTCACTTTCAGCGGCTTAACGTTCTCTTAGAAAGGACACTGTATGTTTTATTTATAAGAGTAGTATACTAACAAACTTGACTCCTGTCTTGTTCTTCGTAGAGTTTGATACAGCTGATGCACTTTAGCTAGATTACTTTTCCTCATCTTGTTTCCTGGTTGTTCACTTGTAGTTCTCTCTTTCAGATCCCCTTTTCACACCATTGCCTTGTTTCACTCCTGAAAGTGATTCAACGTATTATAATTATTGCGTGATCAATGTCACCACTTGCACCACCCATATTTGTCACAAATGACCTGTTTAAAATGGAAAAATGGTACAGAATTAGGCCTTTACTTAATCTTACATTTAGAAATAAGAAAAAACGTGTGTAGTATGTTTGGCCAATGTGTGTTTAAAACTAATACTACCAGAGAGCCCACCTGGTGCATGTAGATGAGCTGTGCTTTCTATTTACTAACATGCTCCCACCCTTATCAGGAGTCACTTGCAGAGGTGGAGGAAAAGTATAAGAAAGCCATGGTATCGAACGCACAGCTGGACAACGACAAAGGCAACTTCATCTATCAAGTGGACACACTAAAGGACGTCATAGAGGAGATGGAGGAACAAATGGCTGAGATGAAGAGGGAGCTGGAAGACAAGTCAAAGGTGAAGTTTATTATCATGTTAAACCACCCTTCAGAAATCAAGTTTATGTAGGTAAAGTTACAAAATATTAATTTCAAAGGGTTGTGGCTGAAATGTTCTATCTATGGTTTCAGGAACTAGAAAGACAGAAGCACACATGTACAGTCTTGCAACATAAACAAGAAGAACTGAAAGAGGGAATTCGCCAGAGAGATGAGCTTATAGAGGTAAGGCTGTCCTTTCATTAGAAAAACAAACTGTTTCTGTCAGCGTGACCACATCAGACTGTTATTCTGTCAACACCTTGAAAGGTGTTAGTGCCTCTGTGCAGGATGCAGAAGAGGCTCTGTTCTGCAGGAACTTGATAAGGATTGATTGGCACTGGCCCGCCTCTAGGTCCTCTCTGTCCCTTCTGACATTTAGCTCTGTTTCATTGTCCTATCTGACTCTGAACATTCATTCCTTTCTCAGCATTATCTCCTCAAATTAGTCTCTTCTCACCCTGTTTCACCTGTTCTTATCTCTCATTTTTGTATCTGTATGGGTTTATGTGCATTTTCACTCCTTTTTGTCTTTGTTCCATTCAATTTTTCCTATTCTGCTCTTTATCCTGTACTGTGTCATCTTGTTACTGCTCCAACGCCGCTCCAGGAGAGCCAGCGAATGCAGACTAAGTTAGATGCCCTCACCAGAGAGGTGTTTGACCTGCAGGAAACGATAAACTGGAAGGACAAAAAGATTGGGGTAGGAGGTCCCATAGGGGTGCTCTGACAGAACATGGGAGGCAATAGATGGTTGTGCTTTTCAGCCTTTTCGACATAGTGTCCATCCACCTCTTTTGCCTCTCATGCCGTCTCTGCATGATGGAGACCCTTAAGGCATTAGCACATACCTGGACACATTCACAGTTTGGAATTTTGCATGTCAAAATAACCGGGTTTTCAGTTTGGATCCCGTAAGCTCAGCTAACAATGCAAGTGCATTGGCACTGTAATAAAGCCTGCTGCAGACAGCCTTTGATATAAAAACAGTTTTATTTGGATTGTCATGTAAACTTAAAAAAAAGAAATGTGATCTATATATTCTAGCATGACATGCATGTTCCACCTGTGGATCAGTTAATTTGTTAGGTCATGAAGTCGGTAGTTAGTTTTCCCAAAGTGCAAAGTCGAAAAGATTGACCTCCTTACAAACTCTGTATCTTCAGTCCCTGTGCTCTACCACAACTCTCAACTTCCTCATCTGTGTGTATTGTTTGTGTCTATTTCCTTGTTGTTGGCTTGATGTGCAGAGTCAGGGCATGTTTGTGCATGGAAGATATCTTGCTGTAGCACGTGGTGATGCATGTTTGTCCACAGTCAATCCAACTTCTCCTCTGCCTCTTCTCCTTTCTTGTCTTTTCTCGTCTGTGTGGCCAGGCCCTAGAGAGGCAGAAAGAATACTTTGATTGCATTAGGAATGAGAGAGACGAGCTCAGAGATGAGCTTGCTGACATCAAGGGGAAAGCCAAAGCAGGAGAGGTAGGTCTTCCTGAAGTCCCACCAGAAAAAACAAGATTAGGAGGAATGAGTTGCTGACCCAAACCACTTTTTATACTTTGCGTTTTGGTTGGAACTAAGCCAGTTGATGCTATCAAACCTGGTATTGTGTTGCACTTTTTTACTTCTGCCTCTTTGTTTTTCTTTCCATTATATTTTTCTTGATAACTTTTGCACTACTTGCTGGTTTTCCATAACTCATTTGCTACATGTTGATCTGTACTTGACCATAAGTACAGTGTACTATTTCAAATTACTGGTAAAGAGCTGTTGGCCATATAACAACAGATTCAGAATGCTTTTCTGAAAATGAGACTTATAATATGACTAAAATAATTTTACAAAGTTATTTCAATCAGACAAATCCTGACACACATCCTGCTTTAGATTTGGACAACGGGTCTTTAGTTTGGGCCTTCAGGCTTTGGTTAATGTAACTTTAAGCCCCCAGTGTTAAGCTACATGCTGCATATATATACAGTACATGTGTGTCAGGGACACTCACTTTTGGCTACATTTTAATAGAGATGTTTGTTGTAGCTAATATGATAACAGATAATATTACTTGTTTGTAATTAGGCTCAGTTGTTACTTACAAGTAGCGATAGTTTTTAACTCATTCATAACGATACACTATCGGCATAGCAAGCACCGTAAGGCTGTGGGTTAAGAGGAGACGGGGAGTTGACTGCAAGCAGCGTTGTCCTGCAAGATCATGTTCTGCTTGGTCAACAGAGGGATTGCTTGCGTGGTCTCCCTTACAGGCGGATTCTCGAGTATTTTACTAGAGTCCAGTAAAATATAAACCTCAAGTCTGTTTCAGTCTCTCTGCTGTGGCCTCTCTGATCCAAAGTCCTCTGTGTGTGTGTGTGTGTGTGGAGCTCATCCCCGCCCTCAGGCAAACAGTGACAGGCACAGAGAGCAGCGAGGCAGAGAGGCAAAAATCACCACTCGGATCCGGGGTTCGAGTCGAGTGACGTCCCTGAGCACATTATCGGATGTTATTGTTGACTGAAATTCAATTACCGAAACAATAATAATAACTCTCTTGCTTATGGGCCAATAATATATCGGCCACCGATACTGTATATCGTGCGTCCCTACATTTTGACATCCACAGACCGCTGACTGTTCAGTATGTCATACAGATCATTGTCATTTACAATGGCCTTTACTTTTTCAAGATTTTTGTTTTCCATCCATTCATAGCGGCCAATTGTTGGTCTGTGTGGTCACTCTTTGGTGGTGAGGGTTGTGCTACATAAAAAAGTGACATCAGTGCACAGTACCCTCTTTACTGTGAAGTTTTTGCCAACAGAGAGAGTGGAGCCAGTCCTCAGTAACGTGTGTTCTCTCATCACAGACACATGGGCTGGTCATCATCCCAGACGGCACACCCAATGGAGATGTCAACCATGAGCCTCTGTCCTCAGGGATAACTGTGGTCTCCCAGGAGGCCGCCCAGGTGCTGGAGTCTGCAGGAGAGGGCCCGCTGGGTGAGTCAGGGATATTACTTCTGTCCACATGAACTGTTCACATGGATGCTAAATAAACTGAGCTGATGAGGTGTGTAATTCACAAAGCTTGTAATAAGAACTAGAATTACTGCTTCGCGGTTGCATGCCTCCGCCAACCAGTCAAGTTGCAGTTCACATCCATGTCTGTCCAAAATGTCATCACTTCATCATTTAATCCTGTTAGACATTTGTGTGATATTGTCATAATTAGCATATGAATTATTTAGTTATGGCTAATACGTGTTTTGTGAGGTCATAGTGACCTTGACCTTTTACCACCAAAATGTAATCAGCTCATCCTTCAGTCCAAGTGGACATTTGTGCCAAATTTGAGTAAAGGCGTTCCTTAGATATCACGTGAATGGGACACAAGTGAGGTCACGGTAACATTGACCACCAAAATGTGATCAGTTCTTTACTTGAGTCCAAGTGGACGGATGTACTTACAGACATCCCAAAAACTTACTGGTATAAAAACAGCTGACAGTCACATTTCAGTGTATTTTTAGCATGCCAACCTGCTGAACACATTCCAGTTTGTCCAGTCAGCATCTTCTGCTATGTTACAGTAAATGGTATCAGCTTAATGTATTTTCCATTTGTGTTGTAGATGTGAGGCTACGAAAGTTGGCGGAAGAGAAAGATGAACTGTTGGCTCAGATCAGGAAGCTGAAGAATCAGCTGGAGGAGGAGAGACAGAAACACTCAAAAATGGACAGTGCATACACAGACGGGGAAAGGATGGAGAACGGTACAGACCTACACGTTATTGAGATGCAGAGTAAGTTGGCCTTGTAATTATTTATCAGCACACATCTTTTGAACACTTGTTGTATTTTCAAACTCACTGGTTTGTGTTTTTCTCTCTGTAGGAGACGCCAACAGACAGATTAGTGAATACAAATTCAAGCTTTCTAAGGCAGAACAGGAAATGGGTACAATGGAACAAAATGTAAGTAAAAAAGAAATGTCTTGTTAAACTGAATAATAGTTCACAATATATTATAGAAACACGATATGAAAAAGTTGTACGTTTTAGGACTCTAAATCATCAAATTGTATTCTTTTGTGTCCGTTTTCCCAGATTAACAGACTTGAAGGGCAAGTGTCTAGGTACAAGTCATCAGCAGACAACTCGGAGAAAGTAGAAGACGAACTGAAAGCAGAAAAACGGAAACTTCAAAGAGAGGTAAAGACCCAGATTTCAATTTATAATATGAAACAGGAAATTGAAGAAGGCTGAATGTAACTCCTCCCCTCTGTTCCCCCACAGCTGCGCACAGCTCTAGATAAGAACGAGGAGATGGAGATGACCAACAACCACCTAGTAAAGCGCCTTGAGAAGATGAAGGCCAACAGGAACGCCCTTCTGTCACAGCAGTGAGGCAAGGCAGCGTCACCACAGAAGCCCTTAAACTCGCACCTCAGACCTCTGACTGCCATATTGCGTCTGGAGCACATTTCCATTTTTAGCTGTAACACTTTAAGATTTGTAGCTAACCAAAAACACTTACAAAACGTGTAGCACAGGCAACAAACTGGACTGTGTCTTTTTTCTTTTTTTTTTAAACGGAAGCGTTGGTTTTGTCCGGCAGCATTTTTGGAGGACTGACTCAGAAACTTAACTAATAAAACTATAAAGTTACTGGGAGATGAATCTGAGGAAATTTCTCTAGTCACTGCTTAATTTTTCAGAGCTATGTACTACATCATGTTATCCACGAGATTTTATCTCTCTGGCTGGGTGCTTGGCTGTACTTTGTTTTGTTTTTTTGTTTGTTTTGTTTTTGATAAGTTGCATGAATGAGTATAATGATGCTTTTAAACTATTCAACCCTCACGGCTGCTCCGGCCTCGCACCTTCCCAGCTTCCCCTCACACAGTGAAGTGCCTTTTCACACTAGGAGACTGGGGGTCCGCACCGCTCAATGAAACAATAATCGTTTTAACAGGTACAGAAAGATGTATTTAAAAAAGGTGCAGTCATTATTTGAAAATATGTAGAACCAACTGTGTCTGCTGCGGTTTCATTGAATTTTTTTCAAATATTTAAAAGATTTCTTGAAAATAAATGTGTAATTTACAGAACTGTGTATACTATCTGAATCTGTTCTTTTCATGATGCAGTTTAGCTTTTTGTTGCTATTATTATGCCTCTACGCCGGCGACAGCCGTGGACAGATGCAATATGTTTTCGGGTTGTTCGTACGTCCGGTCCATTCTCGTGAAAGCGATATTTCAGGAACGCCTGGAGGGAATTTCTTCAGGTACAAACATCCACTTGGACTCAAGGATGAACTGATTAGAGTTTGGTAGTATACGGTCAAGGTCACTGTGACCTTTTTGCCATAACTCAAGAATTCATACGCTGATTAAGACAATTTTACACAATTGTCTAATAAGATAAAGTGATGACATTTTGGACAGACATGGATGTAAACTGCAACTTGTCTGGTTGGCGGAGGCATGCAACCGTGACGCGGTAATTTAGTTTTCGAATCAGTGTCGTTATTGTCATTTGTAGTCTGGGTTTACTATATACAATACATGATGTGCGTTAGAGAATTAAATCTCACTTGTTTGGTTGCAGTTTTGAGTCAGTGTAGGTAAAGACGAGGCCTTTTGAAATTCAGCGTTTGCTTTTTAATTCTCAACACAACTGTTTGGTTTTAGTTATAGTTTGATTATGTGACTGGAATAAAGATAGATGCAGTTACTACAACATAAGTCATGGAAATAGTTTTGCAGGTTTCCTTCAGTTACTCATTCAATTTTCCAGGCTTATAGGTTCTACAAACTTGTAATTGTCCATGAAGGTATTTGGAAACATTAGTTGCGGTGTTAATTTCCTTCATACTGAGCTCTGATCCCTCCACACTGCCCACGTGTCTCAGACTGACAGAGAAAATGTAGCTGTAATAAAAGTCAAGCTAGTGTGCTGGCACATTTTAGGTATCGTTATGGGACTCTTGACCTGATTCTCTTTTTCCTGGCTGCGTGTCCCGAGTCTTACTTTTAGAAAACCATGTGTAGCCTTGGCACATTTAAATAGGCTATTCAGAACAGGGATTTCCTGTGACATCATGGAAAATGAAAGCATCTCGTCTCATACAAAGGATTTATTTACAGAACAAATGTTACATAAAGTATAAAAGTGCAGCATGTGTGGTTGATTTGATGATCAGAGTTAGCACCTCTCAAACACTTTATAGAGGTCAGGTAAGTTGGCGATCTGGAGCACAGTGCCGTCCTCACTGAAGTTCTTCGGAGGACTGAAGAGGGTTCGGAAAGCTTTGAAGATGACGTGCTCAACTTTCCAACGCCACGAGTTCACCTCAGCATCCTGAAACGAGCATTACACATCATACTTGTGAGTTCAGTTCTTTGTCATTAATGTATTTGTAAAGCAAAAGAAGTTAAAATGCTTATAGCGCTCTAGCATTGTTTTAAACGTGAGTGTGGTGTTCCTTCACACCTGCTCCTCTCCCGGCTCGGCCTCCAGGATGTACCGCTTCCTGATGGAGTAAAACATGCTGCACTCCTTACTGAAGTCTCTGAAGCACTCCTTTTCATTGTCCCAGTTCACCTGCACAACACCACCAAGCAAAAGCCTTCAGATAACGTTTGCGTTTCCAGAATCTCGTCATGAATGAGGAGAGAGCTACAAGAAGTTCACCTCAGTGGCCAGGCGCAGGATGAACATGGGGAGACCCTCCATCACCGGGACGTACTTGTCGAGGAGTAACGGCAGCCCTGTTAGATTTCCTTCCTACAATGTAAAAAGCTCAGTTTTACAGCATGAGTAATAATAGACTGATAATGTCATGCTTTGGCTGCAAAAATGTACTTAGAAACTCAAGATTTTTGCGTTTTTAGATTTATCTGACCAACCGACAAACACAACCCTGATCCAACTGACCTGGTCTATCTCCACGGAAAAGTAGTCCCCCAGCATCTCAGTTTTCTTCTTCAAGAAATCCACAATGTACTGAGCCAGGCCTTCTTTAGGACCATCATCTTCTGTCCAGCCGCTCTCCTCAGACTCCAGAGCCAACATGGCCAGGTCATAAAGTGGAGCTGGTGTCTGAATGCACATAATCAGCCATAAAAAAAAATCATAACCTGTACAGTACATACTAACTATTCACAATCGAGACTTTACTCACAGATAGTCTTAGTACGCCAAAGTTCCCAAAGTCATAGATGAGTATTTGGTTGAATAGCTCCTGGCTGCAGCAGAAACAAAAGAGTGAAATGAGACAAAGCAGCAGGCTGAAACAACTTAACGGAACAGTGTCTGTGTGTTTCCTGTGACTCTGACCTGAGTTTGGTTGTGTTGAGCAGGTACAGTTTAGTGTGATGTTGGATCAGAGTCCACTGAGGGTTGACGCAGCCGACAAACGAGTGGTTCTGCAACATTTCTTGAAGACCTGAAGAAAAATATGCACATACTCAAAAGAGGAAAATTGAATAGACGAGTGGAAAACAAGCCCTGTTTGATCTATTTTGAGTTTGTAGACTGTGCTCAAACAGCAGAGGAGGTGTAAACATGAACAGACAAGAAGTTATGGAGATGAGTTGTGGCCTGGAGCAGAAAGTAAAATAACTGGGAAAGGGAGTGGAGTTACTCGTGAAAAACGACACAGTTTAGCTGGAATACATGGTGATGCATGTTTTGTTTACCTTTGTGTGTGTTCTCAGTGATCTCAGCTCTGAGCTCTTTGATGCTGTTCAGTTTTATGGCTCGTCTCTTTGGTGTGGCTGCAGCCGTCAGGTCCTCCTCTTCTTCATCCTGCTGCTGCTCTTTCCTGGGTCGCTTCCTGGCTCAAAAACACACACACACACACACACACTGCTGTCACCTCAGCCTACAGTACTCTGCATGTTTACACACACTTGTACTCTCCAGACAATAACTCACACCAGCTTTTACAGCAGACACACTATAAGACTTAACTTGCTGTGAAATATTTACACATTTAATCTCACACTCTATAGGGTGGCAGATATGTATTGTCCAACCATAATAAAAGCACCAAGTACTTGACAAGTCAAGGCAGCATGAATTAACATTTTCAGCCACAAGGGGGCAGAGGAAATCCACAATATGATGACCATAAGCTTGCCATATGATCATTTGATTAGGTTATAGTGACTCAATTCACACATCATCATTATTATGGGGAAAGCATTTATATTTAAAGCTATAAAAAGACAGCAACTGAACATTTCAAAATGTTTTTGAAACATCAGTGGGTTCTTGAGAAAGATGTTAATAGAAATAAAGAACAGAATATAATTTTTGGGCGTGGGTGGGATACTTTGAGTCAGGGTGAGGATTGGAGTTAAAACAAAATTAATAAATAAATAATGACGATAAAGGTCAACTAAAGGGATGTAAATATGTCCTCCTTTTGTTTGTATAATAGAATAGATAATTCGGTAAGCAAATGTGTCTAAGTGGATATGTTCATGAATGCGCGTGTAGATATAGACGTGTATATACTGTATGTATATGTATATATATCTATATATGAGGTTGGTTGTATGTATATGAATATGTATGTATAAACCTTTGACTTTATTATCAGAATATCATGACTTTTTTCTCGTAAACTTCTGACTTTATTCTCATAATAGTACAACTTTTTTTCTCGTAATATTATGACTTTATTCTCGAAATCTCCGATTTTTTTTTTTTTCCTCAATGTGGCCCTAATACTCCGTCGTACCATCGTACCATAGACCTACAACAATGATAAAAAAAAAAATGAAAATGTAAACTAAAAACAGTTATTCATTTCCATGTTTATAGATCCACAGGGAGATACTGGAGAGGGGCTAAAGAGCCGCATGTGGCTCTGGAGCCGCAGGTTGCTGACCCCTGGCCTAAACTAAAACAATAAGCTAAAAGAGGCTAAAAAAGCTCCACAAAAAACAGTGGAGGGTGACAATTCTCTGTCGGTTTGCACTGTAAGCAATGCCTTTCAAAAAAATGATTAAATACTGATAGATGGAGCTTTAAAACCAGCTACTAGCTACTATAACGTCAGCAGCAGGTAAACACAAGGTGACATTTGTTACTGATTGGCCCAGAGGAAGATGACGTCATTCATGAGTCATACATGTGTATTATTGCATTTTGCTTCCTGCCCTCTTACTCAACTCATCCGCCGCCGGTCAATGTTCAGATTTGCTGACGTTACAGGATTAGTCATACATCAAGACCTGTCTTGACCTGATCTGGATTAATCATGATGGTCCTGACTGAGTCCTTAATCATCTGCTGAACGCACATACTGACCCACCCCGAGTAGTACTGGCATCTTTTTTTCACCTTTGAACGCCGTCGTCTTGGTCGACTTTTGGCACCTCCGCTTCCTGCTCAGCCATGGCCTCCAGCATGTCTGCGTCATCTGTCTCCTCCATCTCTACCCGGCCAGGCTGGGCGGTCTTGGTCGCAGCCTCCCTGCTGCTGGGACCGGCTGGTTCAGGGTCAGGAGGTGGCTTCTCTTTCGGCTGGAGGAAGGCGTCCAGCTTTTGTGCGCGACAATCGGTCCTCACCATCTGATGTGCGTAGACTCGCTCGCTAGACTCTGCCGCGGTGCTGGAGGACTTGACCTCACTGCCACCTGAGACTGACAGGCCTGGCAGCAATGTCTGCACAAACACATGGTGTACGTGTCATTGTAACACCGTCACACACAAAAAAGACACAAATTGACACAGTGTAAAAGAGATAGATGATCTCTGGGCAGAGTGAAAACATGTTAACATAATAAAAGACCAGAGATCAGATCTGTTACTGCTGACATACTGTGACAATGCCAGCATATTTACAGAGACAGATCCGGTTATCATCATACCTGAGTGAAGTATGTGCGTGAGGAGTTGGAGCCCAGAAGTTTGCTCTCGACGTGCTTCTGAACGCTCTCGATGACGCTGTCTTCATGCAAGAAATGCACCTCATGTTTGGTGGGATGGACATTCACGTCTACATTCTGTGGCGCGATCTCCAAGCTGTGGTGATCAGAAAGCACCAGGGATTATTAAATTAATTCAACCACAATAGAATGCATTGACAGACAAATGCACGTTAAGTTACCTGAGGTATAGAAAGGGGTGCGTGTTCTTGGGAAGGTAGGCAGCATAAACTGTCTCGATTGCTTTCTTCAAAGCACTTGACTCCACCAGCCGATCTGAGACATCAAAGATCACAAGCTCCATTTAACAAAGTGCTAACAAGATTAAATTATCTTCACCGGTGAGCCACATGTCCAGCAACTTTTCTTGTGATACGTACGGTTGATGAAGAGGACCAGGATGCATTTCTTGACTGAGTAATTTGCGTTAGAGATGTAGCCTTTCATCTTGTAAGCAAGCTTCTGATCCTCGCAGCCAACTTCGATCAGCTCCCTGCGAACATACCACAGAGCCGGTCATGCAGTCAGCGTGAAGATTATAAGAGGTCACAAAACTGCAGTGAGCATCAAAGCATTTTTTTCTTTCTCGGTTGATTAATACCTGCTGACTGCATTGCCAAAAACTCCTCGAATATTATCTACTACAGATGCGTTGGGTAGAGTCCTCACATCTGCCACAGTCTCTCCTTGCTGGACAAAAAGGAAGCCATAAATAATATCCTCCTTTAAGCAAAGAATATTCTTTGTAGCTGTATCTATAATACAGAGATTTCCAATCATTTTTTCAATGTCCAATCATTGTTTCCTCAAGAAATAATACAAAAGAGAAGAAGAGCGCATCTCACCTTTTTGACAGAAAAACTTTTTCCTGAATTGTGTATGGCGTACCTTCAAAATAACATTAATATGTGAGTTGACCAAACACAGTGATGTTAATCAAAAGACACAAGGAGTAAAGCCAAGATGACCGACCTGCTGACCACCTCCACAATCCTGGAGTACTCATCACCGGGGCTCTTTAAAGCTTTCCTCCTGGTGGACACATTATAGAAGAGGTCCTCCACCTGCAGGCAGGGAGAGCAAACTATTGTAGGTTTTTGAACATCCATATACTTCATTCTGTGATAGTTGAAGTGCTCGACTGACTCACAAGAATCTGTGTTCCCTGGTTTCCAGCGCATGGTTTGGGAGGCCCTTTCAGTTTGCCATCGCTGTAGTTGGCTCTGCAGAGAATCGATACATCACATTGGCTTTATATCCATTATAATGTACATGTAATCTTCAAGGGAGGCAAGATGAGTGAAACATGATTTAAAATGTTTGCATACCTGTAAGCGCACTTGGCATCAGCTGTCTTAGTCGTTATGGTAACATGGGCAACATGGCTCACACTAGCAAGGGCCTGCAAACAAGAACAACAAATGTGACGTACTCAAAACAAAATGTACGTCAACATTTAATAACTGAAGGCTGCTCCAGAGCTTTACCTCTCCTCTGAATCCATAGGTTGCAATAGCTGAGAGGTCCTCAAAAGTCTGGAGTTTGCTGGTTGTAAACCTCTCACAGACAATTTCCATATCTTCTCTCTGCCTCGGAAATAAAAACAGACAGCTTGGTCAGAGAAAACTACAGAATTGAAAGGCAGTGACAGTTTTTCAGAGAGTTTCACCTACCAGCGGTGTGTGTGCAAACACTCTGTGGGCAGGGGAAAACCAAAACAAAACACTGAATCTAAACTAATGGGGGGCAGAGAGAGGACCAGACTAGCTATTAGACTGGATACTAGGGAGGGCAGAAACAATATCTTTCCCAAGGGTCCTTTCTGTTATGTCTTAAAGGGACTGTTTGTAACTTCTTACACGTATAAATCAATCCGGGTCGGTGTCCCATGCACGCTGTTCAGACAAGACTCCAACACAAACTACACGGAAGCAACAAAATCGCAAAGCTATATCTAGTGAAGCCCGTCTTGCGAAACAGTGTTGGCCGCGGTCGGAGGACGCGGGGGAGACCGTAGCTTTGGTCTCCAGGGCCGGAGTCTCTGCTGTACTCTGCTCCTCTGCCTGCCTGCCTGCCTTCACTCACACATCGTGCTCGTTCTCGCTCTTTCGCTCCACTCTCACGTGCATGCGCGCACACTACACACTGCAGAAGAGTTAGTTTAGCTCTGAGAATATCTAGTGAATGTACAGTGGATGTTTGTGCAGAAATAAATGCTGCAGCTCCTCCAGACCAACAGAGGTTTCCCGTGTCTTGTTAAGTGAAGAGGCTCCGCAGCGAGAAACGTTATCGTCTCCGACCAAAACTCCGGTGTCTTCCCTGTTAAATATATAGTATCACATAGGGAATTCATGGCATGGAGTTTCAATTTGAAAGACACTTTTACAAGCACCCAAAAAGAGCTGCAGGTCTCCCCTGCTCCCCCTCCTGTCACCCACCCTGATGCCAGTGCCGTTGTCCTGAATCTGAAGGAGCTTCAGTCCGCCGTCTTTCACCGTCACCTGAATGTTGGTGGACTTGGCATCCAGACTGTAACATACAATACAAATTATAGTTATTATGCAGCCATGTTACATGTTTTAAGTGGAATTATCCAGTCAGTTCGCAGTGTCACATGACTATTACTATTATGTTACAGATGTTTGGCTTTGCCACAAACGTGATGTAAACAATGGTGGCTCCTGCCATATTTTGTCACATCTAATGGTCCCATTGCAGGTTATTTTAAAGGTCCCATATTATAAAAAAATGAGATTCTCATGTTTTTTTATTATAAAGCAGGCTTTAGTCCTATATAAATACTGTGAAAGTATCGAAACACTCAATCCACAGGGAAATACACACAGCCCGTATTCAGAAACTCTGCATTTGAAACAAGCTGTCAGGATTTCTGCCCATTCGTGATGTCATGAATATACAATATTTATACCCTTAACACAATTTTAAATGTAAACATGCTAAATGTGTCTCAGTTTATTCCTGGTTGCAGTGTATGTGAATGTCATCAGCTGACAGGAAGTAAACATGGACCCAAGCTGTTGCCTAGCAACGCAATTCTGTTGCAATTCCGTCAAAATGCGCTAAAACGGAGCGTTTCAGACAGAGGGTGAATACAGGCATATTCAGGCTGACAGTCTGAGGAAAATAAAGTGTTTTTTTAACATTACAGCATGTAAACATGTTCTAGTAGAAACACAAAATACAAGTATGAACCTGAAAATGAGCATGATATGGGACCTTTAAGCCACTAGTCATCAAACACCTAATCATCAAAACTAACTGCATCAGGCAGCAGGTGAGTTACCAGTTCTCAATCAGTTCTTTGACTGCGTTGGCAGGACGCTGGATAACTTCTCCTGCAGCTATTCTGTTCACAACCGTCTCGTCGAGCCTTCGGATGACTCCCGCCATGTTTACAGAGCTGATGACTGAGTTTCAGGGTAGTTAAACAGCAGGTAAAAGCACATACATGTGGATAAAAACATGTGTATTTAGGCTTACATGTAAGTATCATGAATGGGACCAGAGAGGAGAAAAAAAAGGAGGAGCTCTCACTCTGCATCAAACTGTCAAGAGTACAGTGAATGTCACAATATGGGCGTTATTGGAAAAAGTTAAATTGCTTAATTTCCCCACAAAAAGAAATGTGAAATCACAACGAAGTTTATCATGTCGTGAAATGCGATAAAACAATGTTGTTTCAGCTACCACTTTCTCGCGGTCGAGTGAGTCATCTTCATAATCATAGACAATCTTTGATGGTTCTGCGCGGGGAGAAAGCCTTCCGGGGGGCGGGGCCTACGTCCTTCCGGTGGACGTCATTGGTTGAAAGTCTTCTTCTCTGGTAAATATTTTGGAACGTTGTAGCTTAGAAATATGCACAGCGCCTCCCAGCGGCTTAATAATGCTTTTTCTTTATAATAATAATTTAAAAAAAAATAATAATAATAATAATAAAAAAAAATTATATATATATGTAATATATATATATATATATATATAATATAAAAAATATACAGTATATTATAATCACAAGCTTGCAATTTCTGCTGTATAATAATACATTTATTAGGCTATTTAATATGCTTCATCTCTTATATTATAGCACATGTTATTTGAAGTTTCTTTTCTTTTTGATCTCTTAGTATAGATAATACACAGAAAAAGTTATGGAAAAGGGAACTCACAAAATAAGGAATATGGACGATGTTTTTGAGAAGAGATGGAGTCTGACAGAAGGAAAAATATAGCTACACAGGTTAACACGCATGCACATATACATATGCTTGGAGGTGACCTGACGTGAAGGAGGATGCATATGTGTGCCCATGTAAATGATATTACTATATATTTGCACTCCCCCCCTTTTATTTTCTATTAACTTATTTGTTTATTTAATTTATTATTATTACTCTTTTATTTTTGTATTATTATTGGGGTGTTTTTATTTGTCTAGGTTTTTTTTTTTAATTCTATTCTTTCTTTTTATTATTATTATTATTATAATTTCTTTCCTTAATTTTATTTCAATTTTGAATGTTGAAGTTGTTTTTTTCTAGTGTACTTAATGAGTTTTTCTATAAGCTCAACTACTTAAAAAAAATGGTTTATAAACTACTGTAATTACGAACTGTAAATTGCATATATGAAAACAACCTCAAAAAAAGGGAAAAATTAAAGTTTAAAAAAAAAGATAATTCACAGATAAGTGTTCTTGTCTCTGGTATGTTCAGCACTGGAATGTGCACCTTAAAATGTCCACTTAGGCCACAATGTAAAGTAATAAAAAAAGTAAATTGTCCCCCCGGGGAAGGAATCTTTAACTTGTTCTGCAAAAAAGGTCAGAGGTCAGAATCAATTACAGGTCAATACTTGTCCTGGCAACTATGCCTACCAATAGTTATATGTAGGCTATGTATATAAAATTAAGCAAAACAAAAAATAAATTAATCTTTGTCCCGGTATTACCAATGTTTTACTGTCTCCTTCAAATGTGAATTAGTGAAGAATTTCGTGTATAATATTAACCCAATGAAAAGTCCAAATTCCAGGTCCATTAATCTATATCTGCAACATTCCTACTAAGTCCTTTGTATGTAAAGTGGATTCCACTCCAGAAAAGTTAACCCATTAGGGCAAATCTCCATTGTTTATTATCTTAAATATGGGCAGGAAAAAATTATTACAAAGTTAAATCTTTTAACATGATAAAAATGCGGGAAAAACATGAAAAACTCTGGATATTATTAGTTGAACAGTTACATTTTTCTGCTCTGTCTTCCTCAGCATGTTCACTTCCAAGGGATTCACTGTCTTTAACTGTGCACATAGTTGGCCGGACCACGTACGTGTCTGCATTCCTCACAGAGCCTTGTCTTTTTGGGAAGGTCAGCAGAACTGTGGTGGTCTCAAATCTGCAAAAATACAAATGTTCTCAGATATATTTTATGAGGAGTTTTAAAAAAAAAAACTTAGCTCTACTTATCCTCTGTGGTTGTTACAGTAGCTGCCAAAATGATGTTGCTAGGCTGCTAAACTTTGTCCTCAGGCAGGATGACCTCAATAGAATAAAATGCTGCGAGTAGGCTATCCGGGGAGTGGCGCTGTTTGGATGTCATGACCAGGGAGAGCTTCTCAATGCAGTCCAACCTGAATACACTATCCTCAAATACCGGCATGAAGAAAACTAATAAACAGAGGACAGGAGGAGAGAAATAAATCTGGGTTGAGTTTCTACTGGTCTATATTTAAAACTCAATCCTAAATTTGTGTTGGAGTTAAGAATGAAACAGAAAAGAATATATATAATATATGTGTATTATATTTATTTGATTCCACAGTCCTCCTTTATGCGTAGCAAAGATTGGTAGATCTGTAGGGACTGAGATTGTGAGGGTAAAAAGTGTGGGTGCTGACATAATACTCTCTTCTAATTGACCCTTCGAGGGCTACTGTCAGTTTTTCAGGCTCCTATATTTAGGGTCCATGTAGCAGAGAGGTGTTGCAGCCTGGTTACAAGACTCCACCTGACAAGGCTATCTACTGCAAATATAGATTAAATGCAGCCGTCGAACAAAATTTTATTTAAACTTTAGAAAGCTTATTTTGATGTTTGAAACTCAGATTGATAAACAGACTAAGATCACTCTCTCATGCAGTAACATCATACTTCTGACCTATTATCCTTTTGGACCCTGCAAATCCCACCATATGCCAGGACAGCATCTGAACAAGCGAAACTCAGCTATAAAACTGGAAGTTTCTGTGTAACCTATCCCACATTTTATACTACAGTATAATCCTACCAGGTAGCACTGAAAGCGTCCTTGGCACAGTTTAGTAGTTGAGCAGCTCGTTGTGCTGAGCGTCTGCCAATATGACTTCAGTGCCATGAACCAGCTAACCACAGGCAGACAAAAGCACAGGCCATAAAAGCAAACAACTCAACCTGAAAGGTCACTGGAGTTGAAAGGAAGTCACTTTGGAGCTGTAAAACAGGTGGCCGAAATGTGACTCTGATAAATCCACTACTACTACTCCAATACTTTGTATTTTTGTTGCATACAGTGATCTGCTCATTCTGCTCCGTGTCGCCTCTTTCTGCATCTGAACCACAGAGTCCGCCCACAGAGATAGGAGTGACATCACTATGATGTCAAGCACATTTTCCTAAATGAACTATACGATCATTAAATCCAGATGTCCAACTCTCCCCTTTAGGCCGAGGGAAAACGTCAGCCATTGTTTTGTCATTGCATCTAGGATGTATTTGGGGGGATATGATGTCTATCCTGAGACGTGTCCCTTTGACTCAATGCAGGACATTCCAGTATGTGCTGTAGCTGCAGGATGTGCCGCAGGATACAGTACAATAGAACTGGAAAGAAATTAGGCAAGTAAATAAAAGTGATGGAAGGAAGGCAACACTGCAAAATGTAAAGCAGAGTCATTGTTCCTTGTTCTTCATCTTTTCTATTGTCAGACAGCAATTATGACGTCAATGTAGGCAGCTATTCTCCATCTAATCTGTGTAAATTTACTCTTTGAAAGGATGAAACTGCAAACAATGTCTTCAACCAACAAGAGTCTGGGTGGGGTCAGAACTGGTTGTGTGTCTCCACAGGTCAGTAAAGGCCTCATTTTCCTTTTGTTCCTACTCTCTTTTTCTGTTTTCTTTCACTGAAACTGAGATGGCAACATGTTTCAGAGAGCAGCCACTGCCACTCCTGTAGCGACCTGCCACACGCAATGACAGGCACACATAAGCATGCATGCTAATGTGGCGGTGCACACACTTGCAGGTGCACACAAGCATGCACGCGCACTGAGCAGAAAAAAAAATAAATGTGAAGAGGATTCTTTAAAAAAAGAAATTATAAACTAAATACATTTACTCAAGTATTGTACTTAAGTACAGTTTTCATATACTTATACTTTACTTGAGTGTTTTCATTTTATGCTAATTTACACTTCTACTCCACTACATTTTGGAGGTGAATATTGTACTTTTTACTCCACTGTGTTTATTTGACAGCTATTCTAAGCTATTCTAAACTCTTAAATTCTGATATATTATTCTTGAATAAGCTACCCAGCAATATAATTCAAATTAGCTCCTCCTTTACCAGATGCAACATTAAAGTGATGTACACTAGGGCTGTCCCGAATACCATTTTTTGGGCTTCTTTTTTTGAGAAATATTCGAAGGTTTTCGAAGCTTCGATTCGCAGCGCAAATCAGTCTCCATGTGCCCTGTTTCAGAGCCCGGGACAGCGCCACTGCCGCACTACTGTACACACATACACCTCTACACACAACAAACAGCGTCATCCGTCTGAAAATAACTAATAATAATTAATGTTGAAAATTAATTGTGTGATTATTCCTTATTTCATGGGACTATTTGGGGATTTATACATTATTAATACTTATATAAAAAAAACCCGAAGCATTCGAATACTGATTTGGAGGTTGATTACCATGGCAACAGTCGAAGCTTCTAAGCATAAAAGTCAGCCATAGTGTACACATTTATGCATCAATAATTATAATCCCTTAATATAATTTATATACAGTATATGATTCTGAAATGGGTTATCCTGCATAATGAGTATGTTTACTTTTGATACTTTAAGTATGTTTTGATGCTAATACTTTTGTACTTTTTTGTCATTTTAAGTAAGATTTTAAATGCAGGACTTTTACGTGTAACAGGGTAGTTCTACACTGTGGTATTACTACTTTTACTTAAGTCAAAGATCTTAGTACTTCTTCCACCACTGCATTTCCTGTAATAGCGCACCCATACACAGAGCTCCTAAATACACAAACACTCGCTCATTGTGTGGAACGAGGTCAGCACCCAGTTGCAGTTGGCCCAACACGACCTTCAAATACATGCTTAAAACAGGCTCACCCAAATGCACCTATAGCTTAAACACGACCTGGAACGATTCCACATCTACAGTAAATGCTGCTGTGTGTCTTTACATTCCACTCTGACAAGGGCCTGTTGTCTCCAATGCTGTGGTTTTGTTTCACCTTTGTGTTTATGTCTCCCCCACCCTCTCCTCTGACAAAACTGTGTTGAGTGATCACTGCCATTGAAGCCAATGACAAGGGGGCTGAAAGGTATACAGTATCTCTTAGCGACACAAAATATGGGAATACAATCATGTGTGGAATTTGTCATGGCCTCTCCAAGTGACAAATATAGAGGAGCCTGTCTTCCCTCTAATGATCAGGGTGGTACCTCACACATTGACATCTAATCTAAACTCAAATTAGATGAGTTCGCTTTGACTTTTTCAATTATGTCTAAGAATTTTATAATCTCAACTGACTCACAGGTAGATTGTGTACTTATGGTCTACAGTATGTATGATGGGCAATCATCCCCACGCTACAAGTAATAGCCTCAGTGTAGTGACTTGCCCTCATCACTGCTAATTCATCATCCTCCTAATTCGGCATTCATCATCTCTGTAGGAAAGCATTATCTCAACCGTTTGCAAACTGCCAAGTCTTCCTGTTCGCTCCATAACATGATGCATCTAGAAATGGATTCTGCAGCTGTCGCTCTTCCTTTTTCCTTTGTTTTCCCATCCTCTTCCTCCTCCTATTCTCTCCCTATATCAGCACGACAAAAACCTTGAGACATGCTCTAAACAAAAGATGAACACATGCGTTCCTAGATAAACAACAAAAAAGTGGTGGTACTTTAACAGCAGCTGTTCAAAGGGTTTTACTGACCGGAGATAAATTATTACATGTTTGAAATTTGCACATTGAGAGTACAATCTATGGTAGAAGTTGAACTAAATGTTAACATCAGCATGCTAATATGTTCACAAAGACAATGCTAACATGCCGATTTACCACGTTCATCATCTTAGTTTAGCCTGATAGCATGCTTACACTCGCTCATTACCACTAATCACAAAGTACAGCTGAGGCTGATGGGAATCACCAGTGTTGCAGATCTTTGGTCATAAATCTTCAACCTCATGATGGTGGTGGGTGAAAAGTCAGGGGATGAGCAGAGTTATAATTCATCCTGAGGGGGACATGAATGTGGGTACCAAATTTAATGGCAATCCATCTAATTGTTGTTGAGACATTTCATTTTAAAACCACAAATGTTAACTTTATGGTGGCGCTAGAGGAAAGGTAAACGGATCACCAAAGTCAGTAAGATTCATCCTTTGAGGACCATGAGTGTCTGTACAAATTATCATGGTAATCCATCCAATAATTGTTGAGATGTTTCAGTCTGGACCAAAAACCGACTGACTGACATTTCCACCCTGAGAGTCATGCTGCAAGTGTGGCTAAAAAACATCTTTTATGCCACTTGTTTAGGCATGCAAGTGCTCACATTAAAAAAGTCCTGCTGACACCCGTCCGATCCCATCCTCCAATTGAAGTTATGCTTTTAAGGTTCTCCATTAAAGCATTGTGTGGTAATCTATTGCTTTGACGTCATAGCCTAGAGTTATCCTCGTGATATCACATGATATCGTTTGGAAAGCCACAGTGGAGCAGTGCGTGTATGTTATTATATTCTGTGTGGGACATTGTGAAGGCATCCCTGAATTTATTTGAATCGCTCAAAGTCTCTACAAGTCTCTATTGCCAGTAGCTGATGTTTTGATCCTATCACCCAACAGTAATCAATATTTTTTCTGCAATACCTTTCAGCTTATCAGCCACCTGTCGCACTTCAAAGGTTCTCACAAACATGAGTTTGACTCCCGCTGGAAGAGCTTCAACCTTGTGAAGAAATCCATGTAAAATAGAGTGAGAAATCTAACATTTTGTTGTGCTTTCATAACTTTTGTACTACTGTTATTCTGGGAAGTGTTTAAAATCCATGTACTCGCTCCCCAAAGCTTGCATTAGATACATTAGTGATACTGATAACACATCCTATGTTTAGTGACTGGCAAGCGACTGGCAATTCAAAGTGTATAATGCCTTGCCATTGTATTTGCAGCTTCACGGCAGAAAGCAGCACATCAGAGCTCTGCTATTAGAAAGGGTCATGCTCCAGCATTCCTTAATAGAGAAACTACCTTATTGGGTATTGTATTTTTACTATTTATAACTTTTAAGCATTCACCGGGAGCTGTTTCCTCTCTGCTGTGAATTAAATTTGTGTTACCGTTCATTCACCTAAACAGTGTGTTATCTACTGACCTCTTCCAGCAGGTACGTGTGAGCTTCATAGGGGTCTGACACATGGCACACTGGATAGTCATTAAAGCCCAAGCCTCTCAGGTTGGCATCTGTCACATCTGCATTGGTGTGAAAGATGTCAACACTAATTATTACTAGCAGGATCGTAGCATTTTTCTACAGTACACGTGGCGTAAAGGAAGTACAGCCCTCAGCTTGATAACATGTACTGTTTACTCTGTAAACTGACCCCAGGTGTGTAAGACTTTGTCCAACAGGCATGAACTGTATCTCTTAACACTTTGAGTAAACCAGACTTTTTACAGTCTGGTTATCAGTATAATCTACTCTGTTGTCTGTGTCTGCGAGAGATACTACGTCTTTATTCACCTTCAACAGTAACGGTTCATGTCGATGGAGATTGCTTTATCACATAGTTACACTTTGTTTGTTCGATTCATACATTCCTGGAGATGTTTTATGAAGGGGGAGGGATACAGCTATGATTCAGTGATTGGCTAAGTGTATGTTTCATAATCAAAGCTGCCAGTCACAAAACCAAAAGGCAGGACATTAAATGCTTTTTCTTTTTTTTTTAGAGCTAAGGAGGTTAAAAGAGTACAGCAGGGAATAGTGCGCTGTGGTATGTAGTGTAGCAACTATAGCATTAATTTCATGTTTCAATTCCAACTCCTCCTCTGTGTGTGTTGGGTGGTGCCTGAAGGGAACAATGAGGGACTGTCTTCAAGTCTTCACTTGAGCAGTTACGTTGCATCACTTCCTTTACTTTAGTCATCAGATTTCATCCTGCCTTGGCTATTTTAGGTCTTAGTGTGGAGCACCCATTAAAGGAAAATTGCTTTATTTGGTCTGTCTTTGCCTCTCGCCTTTCAGGGTTTAACAAAACATGTGCTACAAGGTCCTATCTTGGAGATACTGATGCCCTTCCTCCAACTTCAAAAGCACTCTCACATACCAAACAGGAATGATACTTCACATCCTGTCTGGTGAGGTAATATCATTTCTGTCTATGGACATTATTAAATTGTGCAAGAGAGATTTTTAATGAACCATGACAAGACACAAAAGAATGAATGTTGGCAGAATAAGCTGCTCCCGCAGGCTTTGGCCTGGCCACTTTGTGCTGCACCTTCATCAGTGGCAGGTTAATGCTCATCCTCACCCAGTACCTCCATTTTTTGTTGATATCATCATCACATTAAGGCATTTGAAGTTCACACATTAAGAGATTTTTTTTAATATCATCCAGGCATTAAAGTCTCCCTGCACTCTTTACTAGAGGTTGGTTGTCTGATATAATTCCCATTTGAAGTGCTACTTCGACATCTTGTTAGTTGTTTGTTTTGCCGGTCTGATCATTTTTGGCGAGCCATGCAATGATCGATGTCATTGTTTAGGTAAATGGGGCAGAGTCAGTGGTTAATGGGTGAGTAATAAATAAGCAAAAATCAAGTAACTCATACAGTTTAAGAGGTAAACTGTTTTCCAGTTACAAGTTGATCTCCAGTGCAGCAATTACAAATGACTATCATAGCCCATAAGGATTAAAACTAATTGTCTTCCTCCATCAAATGTAATTATTATTATTGGGTGTAATTACCTATAATTAGGTGCCACCCTTTTTCAAATTCTGATAAGTCAACATTTCAGAGCGAGCGTTCCTGTTGAGCGTTCCTATGTGCTCCGGCTGATGGGCGGTGCTTGGTATTTCCTCAACTGGTCTCAACATGGCTGCCGGGTCACTAACTTTCTAATTTTACAGCTAAACAGTACACTACAAGATGTTTCTGAAAACATTTGAGGTGAGAAATAGGCATTACTGTAACAGAATATTGATTCATATTTGATCAGCGCTGCCTAGTTTGACCGTTTGATCGGAGTTGTGCCTCATTAGAAAGTGGTATACTTTTGGCTTTATATTCATATCGTTCTATACTTTAATTAACTTTAAAATATAGATTTTTTCCCCCCACATTACTCCCCCCAGTAATGTTGGGTTCCACATTTAAAGGAGGAAGACCTGTAATGAATCTAATAATGAGTTATGGTAAATGCTTTAAAGGTCCCATATTATGCTCATTTTCAGGTTCATACTTGTATTTTGTGTTTCTACTAGAACATGTGTACATGCTGTAATGTTAAAAAAAAACATTTTATTTTCCTCATACTGTCTGCTTGAATATACCTGTACTCACCCTCTGTCTGAAACGCTCCATTTTAGTGCATTTCAACAGAATTGCAACAGAATTGCAACAGAATTGCAACACAATTGCGTTGCCTGACAACAGTTTGGGTCCATGTTTACTTCCTGCCAGCTGATGTCATTCACATACACTGCAGTCAAGGCCTGTAGAAAGGAGGCTGGGTCACGCGTCATCAACGCGTCATCTCTGAGGTATAACACATACGCAGTAAAATCTGGCCAGCACTCGCGTAAATTGAGCCAATCGCATCGCACGACCGCAGCTTCCGTTACACTGCGCATGTGTTGTACCCCACACCCCAAGACCCATGTCCGCCCGTGACCCAGCCTCCTTTCCATAGGCCTTGAATGCAACCGGGAATAAACTGGGACACATTTAGAATGTTTATGTTTAAAACCGTGTAATGGTCTAAATATTGTATATTTGTGACATCACAAATGGACAGAAATCCTGACGGCTTGTTTCGAACGCACAATTTCTGAATACGGGCTGTTTGTATTTCTCCGTAGATTGAGCGTATCGATACTTTCACAGTATTTATAAAGCACTTAAACCTGCTTTATTATATAAAAGACATAAAATCTCACTTTTTTATAATATGGGACCTTTAAAGGAGGAAGACATGTAATGAATCTAATAATGAGTTATGGTAAATGCTTTAAAGGTCCCATATTATGCTCATGAGGGGGGTTTTATGGATTAATTATTGTCGTCAGCAGTAGTTACTCAGCTGGAGCTCCAGATAACAGATGTGCAGAGTTCAGCTGCCTGGTCGCAGAGCTGTGAAGAGAGCAAACTGTGTGGAGCTGAAGTGAAGTCGAGGCGGGGCCAAATTGGTCGACAGCAAGTCTCTCTCTCTCTCTCTCTCTCTGTCTCTGTCTCTCTCTCTCTCTGTGAGTCTGTGTGTCTGTCTCAAACATTCTCGCCAACATGCCTCAAGCATGACAATAAACTGGTTTAGCTGGGTGACTGAGAGGAAAAGAAGCCATGTAACAGAAACGTTTCGACACCTGGACTAGAAGCTCACAGTTTGTGAAGGAAAAACATGGTGAAGAAGGAGGCGAGATGACGGGATTAAAGTTTAACCAAGGAGAGGATTGAGTAAACATCATTAAGGGTGAGTTCACCGAGTGACCTGCTTATGATACATTCTAGAATGTGAAGTGTAACATATGTTGCTACAATGTTGCCTTTAGCTTTGTTTGAAGTTTTTTCTATGTCGGTCTCAGTGGGAGGAAAACGTTTGTTGATCTCATCTGGATTGGACTTTAAGGTGTCCAACAGTTTAATGAGTCATTTATTATCTTATTTTCGACTTGCCAGTGTTTTTTTTGGGTGTTTTTGTCTGAGGTGTGGTGTTTCCTCTCAGTACTTCTCATATTATGTGACTTTACATGAACTTGCAAATGGAGACTTGGCCGGGCTTGTGGCCAGAGGGAGGAGCCCCACCCATATAACCCATCTATCTATCTATCTATCTATCTATCTATCTATCTATCTATGTGGTTAGATTTCTTCTAACCTCATTCATTGTGCTGCTTGTCTCTATAGTATAGTATTATAGCTGAGAGGATCCATATGGTAAATGCTCCATCTCTTGTATGTATGGAAGCCACAGATCTGAGCAGAATGATGTAAGCTGTAGGACTGGATGGCATGGTTGGATATATTATATAAGATCTTTTTTTTTCAGATTTTAAGATAAGATAAGATATTGCTTTATAAGTCCCACAGTGGGGGAATTTGCAGTGTACAGCAGCAAAGGGGATAGTGCAAAAAACAAGAAGCATCAGCTAACACAGTAAAAAAACAAAGTGAAACAAAATATGAACCATTAACTATAAGGAAATATAAAAATAGGAGCAGTATACACAGTATTGACAATAAACAGACTATTAACAAAATTGCAAAAGTGGAAAAATTATATTGCACAGTGAGAATGAAATGTACATAATGTACATCACAATATGGCAAATGGATGCAAAAATCACATATGAAATATAGTCAAAATGATGCTCAAGCCAATGAAAACCACTATTGTGCTCATCTGACACTTCAAACATGTAAAACAAATACTGCAGTAATCATTCATATGGACAACAGGATGTGATCATCCCATAATATAAACTATCACAAGTAGGGTTGTAACAGTATGAGATCTTTACGGTACGATAACCGTCTCAGAAAGTATCACGGTATTACACTATTATTATTATTATTATTATTATTATTAGTAGTAGTAGTAGTAGTAGTCGTATATTGAGGACCACAAGAGTCACATAAATATTGATTAATAACTAATTGTACAATAAAAATAACCATTAATACTTATGAAAGACAATAAACAATGATCATGAATTTATGGGCTGGGGCTGATGATTATTTTCTCTATCAATTGATTGTTTTGTCCAAAAAATGTCACAAAATGTTGAAAACATACTATCACGAATAGGGTTGTAATGGTAGGAAATTGTTACAGTACGATAACCATCTCTGAAAATATCGTGGTATACGGTATTACAATATTATTATTATTATTAGTAGTAGTAGTAATAGTATATGGAGGACCATAAGAGTCATGTAAATAGTTATAAAGCATTTAATTGATTAATAACTAATTGTACAATAAAAATATCCATTAATAAATTTGTTTATAAGAAGAATGATAAAAAGAATATTTTAAAATTTGAATTATTTATTGATGGATTCATATTTCATTTGTAAATTCTTTTTATAATTCTTTTTATTGCCCATTAAAATATCAAATACTGAATTACTTTGTAATTTAGTCCATTTATTCATAGATTAATAAATATATTTTTAAATGCCTATTTTACTGTGCAATTAGTTATTAATCAATTAAATGCTTTATTACTATTTACGTGACTCTTGTGGTCCTCCAAAGTAGCAGTGGTAGTGGTAGTATCCATTACAATGACCCTTAAAGGAATAAGAACAGAATTATAAATATGATTTAAAAAAAATAGCATGTAAGTATAATATGTTATATAACTAAAGCATGTTAGTTTACATGTTAGCAGCACTAAAGCATGTAATTAACTACTCAAGGAAAATTACATACGCAGTGAGCTTTTAAAATAATGTCCTATGGTTATTCACAATTAAAGTGAAATCTTACAGATGCCACCGGATGACACAGAGGTACATGATTTTGTTCAGATTACCGGTCTCATGCACTACTGTCAGGATATAGTGACCGTTTTATAAAAATAACTTTTTTAAATTATATTTGCTCCACTGCAGCTTTAACATACAGTATACTGCAGATGCGGGGTTTTTTTCAATACTGTAGATCAGCAAATGTACACAATATGATAACCGTCAACTTTGATACCATGGTATACACTGTACCTTGATACTGGTATACCGTTACAATCCTAATCACAAGTTCCCAGAGCCCAGGGTGATGTCCTCAAAATGTTTTGTTTAGTCAGACAAAATGCAAAACTAAACCTAAATGTTTTCAATTTACTATCATATAAGACAAAGAAAAACAAAAAAATATTCCCTTTTGAGAAGCTGGAACCAGAGAAATGTGGGCATTTTTGCTTGTGAAGTGATTCTTGACAGTTAACTGATTATCAAAATTGTTGCAGATTAGTTTTCAATCATTCAGCTCTAATTAAGTTATCATTCAGAACTATCTAGCTGGTATTCTTGTTGTGATATCTGGTGAAACTGAAACATATGTGTAGTGTGAAAATGATTCAACTATATACAATAAATTCATCACATGACTCCTTTTTCCCTCTCTCTCTCTCTGTAGACTACAGAATGGCACATCGCTCTCAGTGTTCCTCTGCTGGGGATAACCCCCTGGACCCCAACTACCTCCCCCCTCACTATCGGGAAGAGTACCGCTTGGCTATTGACGCCCTGATTGAGGAAGACTTGGACGGATACTATCAGTTCCTCCAAAAAGCAGATGTGGTGGACTTCCTGTCCTCAACTGAGGTTCAGTATATTCAGAACTCTGTTCAGGCCCCTCAGCAGCACAACCACCCTGAACAACATTTTCAGGAGACTGGGGTAGATGGCTCCTCAGACACTTACTGGCCGATTCACTCTGACCTGGACGCCCCAGGTTTGGACCTCGGCTGGCCTCAACAGCACCCCTTTATTGGGCCCACAGAGGTCACCACTCTGGTCAACCCCCCTGAGCCTGACATGCCGAGTATCAAGGAGCAGGCCCGACGACTTATCAAGAATGCTCAGCAGGTAGATCTTTCACTTTCTTGGCGGAGGGAGACTTCATGCTAAACTTGTCTTTGAGGAGTCATTCTCCTGACAATGAGTTTCAATTTTGGTCTTGTTTGTGGCTTCTGTTTCCTCAGGTGGTTGCTATAGTGATGGACATGTTTACTGATGTTGACATATTTGCGGATATTCTTGATGCTGCCATGAGGAATGTTGCCGTCTACATCATCCTAGACAAGCAGAACGCACATCACTTCGTCAACATGGTGTCCAACTGCAGAGTCAATATACAGAACATTCAAGTGAGTACATATTCCTTAAAAAAATCAATTCAATAACAAAACAGAAAAGGCTGCTGCTTACACATGTGTATACACAAATTCCATTTGTCTTTTCCTTTCCTTTTTCTTTCAACCTTTCAATCACAGGTCATTTGAGAGAGAGTTTTTCTATTAGCTGTTCATTCAACGGAGGCAGTTCTCAATCACTCCGAACCCCGATCAAACGGTCAAACTAGGCAGAGCTGATTAATATGAATGTTACTGTAATGCCTATTTCTCATCTCAAATGTTTTCAGAAACATCTTGTAGTGTACTGTTTAGCTGTAAAATGAGAAAGTTTGCTCCGGCTGGTGGGCGTTGCTTGGTATTTCCTCAACTGATCTCAACATGACTGCCAGGTCACAAACTTTCTCATTTTACAGCTAAACAGTTCACTATCATATTTGCTCTAACCTGCCTACTTTAGCTTTAAAATGTAAAATAAAACACAGTTATTTAAACAGTACAACTTGGGAGACTTAAGATCACATTTCTAAAATATCCAAAGGGTATAAGAGAATTGATTTTAATGAGTTGCTGTATTTTGTTCCAGGAGTCAAGTGCACTAAAATTGAAAGCAGTTTTTCCAAGTTCAGCCCTAGCTCGTCGAAAATCAAGCAAGAGACAGTCAGTAGAGTGTCTGATAAAATCCATCTGAGTGACAGAGTAGTCCTTCAAGTACTCCCAATCAGCTCAGCCCACCCATCAAAGCCTTCAGGGTTTTTTTTTTTAACGGTTCTAAAAAGGTTTGAACCTGAAGTAGTAGTAGTAAATGAGTTAGTAAATAAGTTTAAATATTCAGTGATCTCTTTCTTTAAAAAGTAAGAAAGTTATGAATGCAGTAATATTTAACCAGCTAATTTACTACAAATATTTATCTTGCTTTGAATACATAAGCTGAAAAACATGAAACATGCAGATCCATTGTTATAGTAGGTTTTTAGATTAAGTAAGTAGGTCACAGACATAGTCACAAAGTGCTTAACAAGGGCATTATGCAAACATACAAGAAAGAAATCATATAAAATGAAGTGACCACACATGTTTTAAGAAGTGGAAAAACACAATATGTGAAAAAAAACACAGTGCACAATAAATACATAAAGTGCAGGCCTGGTGCATACAGGGTACCCCAAAGCCTGTCTAAACAGGTATGTCTTTAGGTAAAAAAATCCACAGAGTCAGCGGACCGTAAGCGCGCGGGCAGAGCATTCCAGAGTTTAGGTGCTACGGCCTCGAAAGCTCGATCACCACGGCTCTTAAGACGGGTGATGTGAGACCGTTTATTTGACCTTGTGAGTAGTCCAGCGGCAGCATTCTGCCTGCAGACGATCGAGAGCAGACATACTGAGTGAGGAGAAAAGTGTGTTACAGTGAGTTACATGAGATTACATAAAGGCGTGTATAAGCATGTCTAGTTCAGCCGTTGAAACTACAAATCTCAGTTTACTAATATTTCTGGGTGTCAAACAACGAGGATTGATCTAGTATCAAAGAGGATTCATCAAGTAATACTTAAAGGATAAGTCTGGAGATATTCTGCATTTTCTTAATTATCAACAAAGCAGCGAAAAGATCAAAAACTACAATTAATTGATTCTACAAACAAGTACAGGCTGTGTATCTGAAGTGTGATATAGCTTGTTCCTCGGTGCCATGGAGCTCGAAAAACAATTGAAAATATATTATTGATGCACAACGTTGCACTGGGTACCTTGTTCTCCTTTATCCGATGAACATGGGCGTTGTAGTTTTTCTCTGAGTCACTGTCCTGCTGCCGTAAATACTCACTGGAGCACCAAATGTGTATTAGTCCACAGCTGAAAACAGTCCACAACATATGCACTATTTACTCCTGACTGAGTAACATTTGCTAAAATCTACAGTGCCCAGTTATATCTGTGCTTATATTTGTGCCTCATTTTTGTTGATGTTCAGTAGGAACGAATGGGCTTGGGGCTGAGAGCCACAGACAGAGTAGGGAAGTCACATTGTATTGAGTCATGGGATTAGTTGGCAGAGAGAATATCGCCAGATTTATCCTGTAACGGTTTCACTCCGTCCATGTTAACCAAACTTGTGAATAAAAGCAGAAATACAGTTAGGTACACTACAGCTGTTGCTAAGGTGACTCCATCATACAAACAAAGAAAACTTATCAGCCCTTTTTTCCCAACATTGCGTGGCTGGCTTGCACTCCTGACTGACTTGAGTGTATTATTATATGTATATACTATTATTCCTAAATTATTGAGCAAACAACAGTCAACAAGTTATTAAAAATAACACCTTCATCTTGCTTTGTCCAGCAATGTGAATCTTACTTGCTATATATCAAGTCTCTAGGCCGTTTATGATGTTTTGTTCCTGTGTGTCACTTTACCTTGTTTGTCATTGACTTTGTGACATGTTTGCTTTTACTGTATGTGTGTTCTTGTGTATTCCTGTAACATTGTGCTATGTTGTCCTCAAATTAAGTCATTCAAACACATCTGGCACATTTTATAATATAATATGTATTGTCATTGTTATATATACAATAAATATAGACAGTTTTCCATTGATAGGAATCACTGTAACTCCATACTACTGTTAAAAGGTACTTCATATGCAGCCATTTTCTATCTCTGATTTGGTAGTGGTTTTGCTCAAGCAATGCTGCCACCTAACTTGGATTGCAATTATAACATTAACACCACGAGGGTTTGGCTGCGGCCTGTAGCACCTCACGCCACGCCACGCCCACCTCACGCCTGATTTGATGTGTTTCTTGCAGCTTTTACGTGTGAGAACAGTGTCTGGCATCACGTACCACTGCCGCTCAGGGAAATCCTTCAAAGGTCAGATGATGGATCGCTTCTTGTTGACAGACTGCAGGGCTGTGCTGAGTGGAAACTACAGGTGAACACATTTAAAACTGCCACAGAAAGCCATACATCTACACTTACATACCACACAAGGATTTGATTGATTTATGTTTTCATGAATATATGTAGGTTTGCATAAAAAACCTACATGTGTATACCATGAATTAAGTGCTTCTATTAATTTCTACTTATTGTCATGTCTTTGTCCAGCTTCATGTGGTCTTTTGAGAAGCTCAACCGCTGTATGGCACACCTTTTCCTTGGACAGCTTGTGTCGACCTTTGATGAAGAGTTTCGGATTCTGTTCGCTCAGTCTGATCCGTTGGTGCTTGAAAATTTCACTCCAATGGAAGAGCTTAGCCTTAAAAGGCAATATCCAAGTGAAAGAACACTGTATAGAGAGCCAAAGAACGCCGCTCATCAAGAGGAATGGCCGAGACAGTCCTATGATGATCTGGATTGGAGAATGATGTCCCTTAAAAAGCAGGAATACATGCACGGCCCTGCAGATACGTACAACAGATTTAAATCCCAGCAATCTCGCATGGATCCGTCTTTTGATCAGGGCCCCTCCAGGATGCCCATGATAGAAAATCTCGCCTTCAAACGTCACAGTTATGCTGAAGGCGTTCACAGTAGATACTCTCACCCATTCCTGCAGCAACAGGGAATGCCAGAGCCTGAGAACCAAGGAAGGCATCTCCACAGGGGGCAGCAGCCTGGACCAGGACCAGGACCAGGACCAGGACGAGGACGAGGACCAGGACCAGGAAAAGAAGCAGATTACAGTGGCAATGACAAGTTCTGGAACCAAGACTTTTATTCAGGAGATCAGTACTCTGATCCTGGTTTTCCACAGGAAACGGAGCCACTTGATAACTTTGACCCTGTGCTTAACTATTTATCATCTACCAGAAATGCAGACGTTGATCAGGGCTCTGAGAAATCACTACCTGCATCAGATTTACCATTTGGTTCACCTCACCCTAGAAGATCGAATAGGCGCCAGCCTAATGCCTGTCAAACATCTCCCACCCCCTCAAATCCCTCTGATCAGAAGCAGTATTTCCAGGAGCCTGACCGCAAGGATCCTATGGTGAAACGGGGGCTGAGAAACTGGAGGATTAGCTCATACCTCAGTGCACATGATAATCCAGGAGATGAAGGCCTGCCATCGACACCACCTAATGCAGATCCTTTTGAGGAGCCCTCTTACCCCATGCAGCAAACACCAGGCATAGATTTATCAATCCCTAAAGTCCCTAATGTCAGAGAGTTTAGGATTCCTGCAGTTCCCAGGGCAAGTCAGATACCAAATTATGCCAAAACCACTGCACAAGAACAGCCAAAGAAATTGCCTGATGAACTTACTGCAGTAGCAGCAGAAACCAAAACAACACCAACACCTTCAGAATCATCATCCACAACTGACGTGGAGGAGGCAGAGCAAAAGGAACCAAAAACTACTGGTCTTCGAAGGGAGGAGTCGTTCCGTAGGAAATACAATGCAGCGATACCGAGGAGCTCTAGGTTAAGATCCTCTCTGATATTCAGCTCTCTGGAGCAGCAGCAACATACTTCTCAAGATACCAAAGCTGCTCTAGGCCAACAGGATGAGGAAAGTGACAAAAATGAGGCAGAACAGACAAAACCCCCTTTTGTTTCTCAGGTTTTGGGACAAAGGAGGACTACTGCAAGAGAACCTTTTGAATGGAGCCGTTACATGAAGTCTGCCACAGACCCATCCAAACCAGATGATTCACCAAAGGACAAAAATTCAAAGGATCTTTCAGAGATACAAGAATCATTAAAACCACCAGATGAAGAGCAAGCAAAACCTTCACCATCAATGCCCCGATCCAAGGCTTCTAACGCTGACTTGCCTCAAACCAATCAGCCAGAACAGCCACCCATGCTCACCACTCCATTGTTTGTAGATATGAGTGATCCTGATAACAGGCTCATGTTTTTCAAAGAGATGGCAGCAAAACGCAAAGCCGCTAAAGCTGCAGAAGCTGCAGAAGCTGAAAAGAACAAAGAGAAGGCTTTGATGGAATCACCAACTGAACTAAAAAACAACAATACTGTTAAAAAGGAGGAACCTGTACCAAAAGAAACCTCAGAAAAGATGGCTGATGCTTCAACATCTGAGGGTGTATTAGAAAAAAATGCTACTGCAGAGGATGCAGGGAAAACAGTATCCACAGAAGCATGCAAGTCAGTCAGTCTGTCTTTAGATGCCAGTGATAAGACTAGCAAGCAGGACAGTCAGGTCAAGACTGATCCCAATACCTCCCAAAGCTGTAAACAAGAACAAACAAGAGTTTCAACTGATTCAGAGAAGATAGAGCTGAAGAACTGCCAATCAGCAGCAACTGGGTCTGTTTCTGCAGAAACAGAAGCACCTCAGAGCGAACCACCAGAAGAGCCAAAGCTCTCAAATCCTGCTGTAAAAACGAGTAGCCCCAGTCATCCACCTACACCAACAACAACTACTCCTGCTAGTGTTCCTTCTCTTGCACAAGGTACTGATGAAAAAGAAAGCACATGCCTTGATTCTACCTCAAAGGAGTCTAGTTCACTCACTCCCAGTTCAGTGGAGGTACCACCATCTTCTGCAGTTGCTGCATTGGATTCTAACACCCAAAGTCCTGAATCAGTTCAGTTAGAAACCAGCGTCTCCTCTCCTCCTCTGCTACCTGAACAACACACTGGATCAGAATTAAGCTCTTCCATCCCACCGGGCCAAAACTCTTCCTCTGATCACATTCTACCAGATTCTGGTTCACAGATCAATCCAAGTCCTTCACCCTCTAGCTCTGCTCCTCTTTCCACTCCAGCAGAGACCATATCCTCTAATGTTACCCCAGAAGATTCAAGCTCTCCGCTAACTTCCAGCACATTGTCCCCAAATGCACAGGAATCTGTCACCCCTTCACCACCAGAACCCTCCCAATTGACACCATCCGAGACCCGTTCAGCAGCTGACTCTGCACATGTTGAATCTGATATTTCTCCTGACACATGTGCTGCTGATTCAGAGCCAAACACATCCTCATCACAGCCCAGTACAAAGACTGAAGAATCTTGTGATCCTACACCTTCAGAAAAAGATGTCCCTGAATCAGAAAACAACGCTGCTCCAAAGAGTGTTGGAGAGGAATCGGAGGTTCTTGGATCATCAAAGGATGTCATAGCTGATAGCACACCTCCTAGCCTTAGCCCTTCATTGCCTGAATCATGTTTACCAAATGTATCTGATCTGGAAAGTAAATCCACACCTGCTGAAAATGAGACTCCTACCCCCTCCCCAGCAGACACTCTACCCAAGCATTCACCAGCAGAAACAAGCTCTCCTGTCCACCCAGACTTGACTCCTAATGCTTCCCAGCCAGAAAGACAAGCGACCCCTCCCTCCGAACTTAACCTGACAGAAATTGTCGCTCCTTCTCCTACTGAAACAGTATCATGTTCTCAACTAACGGAGTCGGTTGGATCAGTTTTGTCCCCTGAGGCTGAAAAAACATTGGCTACATTGCACAGCGCCTCAGATACTAACTGTCATCCAAAGGAGATTGCAACAGACGCCACCGAAACTCCAATGCTCCTATCAGCAGAAACGTCAAGCCCATCTGAGCGTACCTCAAAAGTCCCAATAGAGCCTGACCTGCCGTGCAAAACACCTGAATCTGTGACTTGTGAACCCCACCCTTCAGAGCCACCTGTACCTGCTGAAAATAGTAATACGGACATTCAGAATGACTTAAGCAAAGAACCTGAAATGTCTGTCCCTGGTGAGGAAAAAACTGATGATACAGAGACCACAAATAAGGAGAATGAAACTACTACACAGGAGTCAGTCTGCAATGAGAAAACAAATGAACAAGTAGGTGAGAAAACAAATGAACACGTAGGGAAAAATAACTGCTCCGAAACGCCAGAGATCACATCAGATGAAGTCGTTCCTCCGTCACCACAGTCCAAGCAGCCAAAGTCAAACCAGTCTCGCTACTCATCATCAACAGCCAACGTGCTCTCAAGCAGCAACCTCAGAGACGATACAAAGCTGCTTTTGGAGCAAATTTCTGCCAACAGCCAAAGCAGGAACGAAGCTGCCAAAGAGTCTCCGGTCACTGATGACGAGAAAGAAGACGAAGCTGACAAAAATGCCAAAAGGGAGAAAGAACGAGGGATCAGGTCATTTACCAAAGAGCAGTCAAGTCAGGACCGCGAGAAGCTGCTGGAGAAGATTCAGAACATGAGGAAGGAGAGGAAAGTTTACAGCCGATTTGAGGTATGAATACATTAACACCATCGTTACTATTACCTATTTAAATGCACGTTGTGTTGCCCCTGTTGTGACTCATTTTGTGTCTCCATTACTTTCACAGATGGCACCTTAAATGGGATCGAAAGAAAGTTGAGAGAATAAACAGCGCACACCGTGTGTGTAGAAGCAAAGTCAATTAAAAGCTGAAATGATGACCAAGACATTTTCTCACCAAAGACATTTAATAGAAGTGGGATTTCTCTGTTTGTCCTCTGCAAACAAGGCACAAGAGGAGGCAGGGTACCTGTATCAGTGGCACTGAACGTTAAAGGGTAAAACTATCAGTGATACAAATGAATACAAATCTGATGTCCCAAATACATGTGCCATGACCAACAAAGGGCTTCTTCCAGTGGGCGAATCACCAAGTTGCTACTATTGTGAAAAGTACATGGACTGAGACTACATATGTGTGATCAAATATGTTTTTACTGACTGCATGGGTAAAGTGCAATGCTTGCAACAGGTTGTTTTCTGTGATGAGTTCTGTCCTTGCCTTTTTTACAGCACTGACAGCCATTACATTAATGTTAGCTGGTTTTAAGACAAAATGTGATGTAAAAGTATAATAGAGAATCTAAAGTAGTCAGAGTTTGTCAAACTGTAATATACTGCCGTTTATATTTTAGTATTTCACAACCATGTTAAACAAAGATTTTGATAATCGTGTTTGTGATGCAAGTGAATATATAAATTCATATGCATGCAGGACTGTTCTGGTATAAATAATAATAGCTTTAATTCTTTTATAATCTGAATCAAACATGGAATTGAAACATTATGAACAAACCTAAGTTTAAACATGATGTGCCTACAATATGAATGTGTAGATCATTGCACACCACACAGTAGGTCATATTTTTGGTTTCTTTTTTTCTATCTATCCAGTAGTCATTAAGGTTAAATGTCAATTTCCCAAGCTGCACCTGGTTTCCTTAAAGGGTCAGTTCACCCAAATTACCTGAATCGTCCAAATTGTTTCTATTTTGATGATTTGTGAAACAAACAAACATAAGGAAAGATATCTTGCTTTTTAAGTGTTTAAATTAAATTTTTGGCCATGTGAAGCCAAAGCTACCTTTGTTACATTTTTGTAATTTGCTGGAACCAACCCTTTAATTGTCTGTGAAAATGTGCTTTTTTTCAATGAAAACTAGTCATACCTGCAACAAGAAATTCTGAAACTGCAAAGACTTTACACAACAGTATGTAGAATTTTGCTCTGAAAGTTACACTTTTTATAATGGATTTATGAACGCTGTCTTCGGCACTACAACACTAGCAAATTTGTAAATAAAATGTCTTTAAAATGTGTTTGTTGCAAAAGGAAGTTACTGAGATGTATAGACATTTTTCAAACTAGACATTTTGACTTGTCATAATAGGAAAAGCACAGGTGTTACTAATAGCATTAAAGTTGCTAAATACGGGATTGGAAGCGTTTCTATTGCGTCTCAACGTCTCTAAACATGGCAGCTATCAGCGCTAACAGTGTTAACCGTGCAAACAATGGTTAAAGTGCTGACAGAGATAACTGTGTTTACCTGAGGTGGAACCGGAGGGTGGGCACTATGTTTCCACAACGACGCCATGCCATCGGCCGGTACGGCGTTATCAGCTATAACTGCTGTATGAGAGCAGTACAGATCAGCAGCCGTGAACTAGCCGGTGGGGCACGCTCACATGCACTAAAAGCATGCGCTGCTGGCCTCGAGATGTCAAAAAGCACGGAGAAGCTTGGATTACAACACACACAGAGGGAGAGAGACTACATTCTCTGCTCAGGTAGACGTTACTCCTCTAAATCTTTACATTATCGATCGTTGTTTGATGCTATATTAATGCTCTGAATATCAAATTTAGAAGCTTTAATGATGGTTATGTTGTATTCAAGTGTCCTAGTAAGCCATGACAGTGTGACAGTGAGCCAGCATGAACAAAACCAGAACCCTGAAACCAAAGCAGTTAAATGGGAAGGCGGGAAACTGGTAAAGTTTGAGAAATTCTTTATCTACTGGAGTTGATTCTGTGTTGTCATAACATGTCCTGAAATCCTGAAATGCCCTTGAGCAACATACTAAATCTCTATCAGCATCAGGTGTGTGTTTAGTAGTTAACCTCTGACTTGCTTGTAGAGGGGCACACATTTTTGTTGACAAATTTTGACATGCTTTTCTACTGTGACATGTCAAAATGTCTTCTGTAAAAAAGACATTCTTTTTTTTTAATCCGTCCCTAAAAATGTATAATTTATGTTTTGCAAAAGTACTTCCTGGAAACATTCATAAGTAATCAGGTCTAAAACATCTGCAGAAATAAGACATGAATGACTTGACTGAACGCCAGTTGTCCAATGTGGATTAATGAACATGTCTTTCTCTTCCGCTAAATGAAATCATCTGTGGGACAGCAAATGTAATTTCTACTTTATATTATTTTATTTAGCCACATGTATTATAGTTGATTGCAGTATACTTGATATTGTAGAATCATCTGTATCATAACATCTTAGGGTCTTATCTATGAGCCTACACAAGACATGTCATGAGTGTCTCACCACAATGACCTTTCCTCTAGCACCACCCTCAGGCCAAGATTATCGGTTACCACCACCGTGCAAATCCACTGAACATGTTTAAACTCGCAAAATCAAAAAAACAAACTTAACAATTTTGCTTTTCTTGGACCTAAGAAAGGCAGAATTGTGTCTATTTTTCATCTGTCAAACAACATATAAGGTATTTGTACCTAATGATCTAATTTATATTACAAGGAACAAAATTTTAATTTTTCCTTTCCACAATTTGACAAAAAAAATGTGTGCCCCCCCACAGAGGTGTCAGAGATGTCAAGGTCAACTACTAAACACACACCAGACGCTTGAAGAGATTTAGTGTGTTGCTCAAGGGCATTTCAGGATTTCAGGACATGTTATGACAACACAGAATCAACTCCAGTAGATGAAGAGCTTCCCAAACTTTTACCTTCTTTCCCACCTTCTAGTCTAGTCTATTAGTTCAAGTGTATTTGTCAAATGATTCTGATTTACTTACATACCTTTAACTGATTTATTACCTAACTTGATCTTATTTACTTACTTAACTTGAACTGATTTGCTTACTTAACACTATATGCAACCGTTAAAGCTCCCACTGTGAATTAAATTACCACTCAGTCACATGTTGGTTATGAAAGAAGGACTCCTATGCTTCATAAGAAACAGTGGGCCTCTTGTCTCCGCTGCTTGCAAACGTCTTGATAAGCTTGTGCTGAATTACACTAATCTTAAAAGAACCTTCGCTGCCCAAAGTACCTCAAGTTTGAAGGGAAAACTCAAGAAGAGTAGTTTTTGCCTGTTTAATTTTTGTTGTTGTTGTTGTTTGTCAGGTCCGTATAAGCTTAAATTAGAATGACTTCAACCCTGAGGAGAGCGTACCACTTCGCAGCATTCAGCTGGTATGCTTTTGTTGTGAAGAGTCTCGCTGCGAAGGATGGAGAGGACTTACCACCAGGAATCTTTGTATATGGAGGACCTTGGAAGTACCTTACTTTTTTGAATTTGGTGAGTACCCATAGTAATAATAGTAGTAATAGTGTACAATAATATCTATTGCAGATTTGAAAAAGTATAATGGAAAACAATAATGTTGCTTGTAATATTTCAGTTACTACAAATGTTATTCTTTGGACTGGCGGCACTGAATGATCTACAAGCTGGGAAGAAGTCAGAGAGTACTCTGAGCAGATGTAAAGACCTTCTCTTCTCTGTCTTTGCCTTTCCTGTGGGCATGGTGAGAAACAAATGTTTGACAATCCATCTTTTTTTACATCAAAATAAGAAGTGTGCTACACATTAACACCATGTTCTATGCATTTCTTTTAGTTTGTTGTTCTACTTTTCTGGACGATCTTTGCATATGACAGAGAATTAGTCTACCCGGCTACTATTGACACCTTCTTCCCCCCCTGGATAAACCATGCTATGGTCTGTAAATCTGCATTTTAAACAACCGTATGCCAAAATGTAAATAATCCTGATTCTCCTGTTAAAAACCATCACTCATAATGAGTTATTCCCTCTCTGTTTTCTCAGCACACATTTGTCCTTCCTGTTTTACTTGGAGAAGTGCTGGTGCAGCCTCACATCTACCCGCAGACTAAACATGCGATGGCAGCATTAGGAGGTGTGGGCATAGCTTACTTATCTTGGTAAGTATTGAGTCAGCATATGCAGCAGAATCATGACAATTTATTTATCATATATATATAGTTAACACATAAATATCACAGCATTTTAAAACAATGAAATCATTGATTTAATATCTTTCATTTGAAGCTTTTTTTGTGATCAAATTTGTATTATTATTTGAACCGAAGAGATGTAGACATACAATCAGCAATACAGCAGTGAAGAAAAGTATTAAAACAAAACACACAAATCAGTAAGGTGTAACAATAATATGATAGACCTGGGGCTGGGCGATATGGCCAAAATCGTCTATCTCAATATAGGTCATTCTTTATCTCAATAACGATATATATCACGATATAGCATGTTTTCTGGTAATTCAATAAATAAATAGACTTTATGAAATAACCACAAGGTAAAGCCTATTTTTGTATTCTCCAGTGTGAATTAAATACTTGACAAATGAAAAGTATTGAGTATTTTCTATTTTTTTAGAACTTGAGTGCAAAATGAACATAACAGCTTTAAGTGAAATTATAGAGAGAAAAAGAAAGAAATATAGGTCTAGCCTATATTACGATAAAAACAATATAGAAAAATATATACGATAGACATTTTTATATCATTTTGATATCCTCATATTGCCCAGCCCTAGACAAACTCACAAAAAGCACACATATAAAGTTACTCTAAGTCACTATAATGGATGCAGATGAATAGACATGCATCTAGACATACATATGAAATAACATACACACAGCTCAACCACAACTACTCTAAACAAAAAGTTAACATATACTCATACATACTAAATTGCACATACATACTGTACATAGGCTACATATCTGCAGTAAAGAACATAAAATGGTAACCAATAATGTAATGGTACTGATATAAATAGCATTGTTTCAACCTTTATATTTATTATGTTTATATTATAAAGTCCAAACAAGGAACAAAGCATTAAGAAAAACTCACAGAAACAGGAAATAAATAAATAGATAGATAGATCAAATCAATTCTGTTAATGTGGCTAAAAGCACAGTGTCTAAATGTGTCTATGCTCTCACTATAACCAGTCCAGACTAGTCCGGTGCAATGCAAGGCAAACAGCTTGAGGGGTAAAAGCTTCAATAGTTGGCTCACATACCGTAATGCTGCCTACAGATCCTCTTGTGTCTGATGGTACAAACCATAAATGTATCGTATGGTGTGGATGAGATTCATTATTGTGCTAAGTGTTTTTCTGTTACAATCGATTAGAATCAGTGGCTCGGTGTCAGTAGATGGAAGAAGATATGTGCCAGTGAATATTTTCCCCAAGACATACTGTACTAGTTCCTTGAGACAAGACAGTACAAGATGTTCAGACAGATAATGTGATTTTTTTCTCTGTTCTGCAGGATTATATGGGTGTACTTGTCAGTTGGGATCTGGGTGTATCCCCTTCTTCAGCACTTCAGCACTGCTGGTCTGGCGTGCTTCTTCTTTTTCAACATGTCTGTGGTGACATTGCTCTACGTGCTAGGAGACAAGCTCAACAGCCATATTTGGAGTAAGAGACATTAAGTATACCCCCTGGAGACAACCATATAGGATCACATGTTAATTTGTGTCTAATCTCTCTTTTGTCTCCTTTACTCTATAGGTAAGGACATGAACAAAATGACAGCAAAAGCAAAGTAATTCAGCCTCAATGCCACATAGAAATGGTCAAACAGTAATCCCTTAAAGTGAGACTATGTAACTTTTGAAAGAAGTAACTTCCTTCTTCCTCTTTCAAATGAAAGGTAGCCTTTACAGGCTAATAAAAGGCCCCATTGCTCAAATACATAAATAGACTCAGGGGTTTTGCTGCTACAGTCTTCGTTGGTCTGCCACTATAAACCAGTTGTTTAGTGGCTAATGTTAGATTAAGTTAAACTACTCTTTAGCATTTAACTCAAATCTAGCCAGTTTTGTTCCATTACTGTAAAATGTAGCCACATGCTGTTATGCAAATGTCACATAGTTTCACTTTAAAGGGGTTAATCTGTGCGGAAATTTATACAACAGCTAAATTGTGTAACACTATAGCCTACCTCTGATGTAAATGCTAGAGTTTAGTTTTACAGCTTAACAAAGGGGCATTTAACAATGCACAAAGACTTGAATAATGTAATTTAAACATCAAAACAACCCAATGAAGCTAGTACCACTGACAGCAACAGCACAAGTAATCCTCATGTTTCTATATTTTCATTTTATGCATTTCCTGATTTAAAAAAGAGGCTTGGATTGAATGTAATATATCAGAACCACAAATTATACAGTCAGGCAATAAAGGAAGCAGGATCCACCAATCCATCCTCCTATAAAGTGCATATTTTCCATTTATCATGGAAACATCTGGAAGGGCTACAGGAATAACTTGACTTGTATGATGACTTCGATGCTGAAGAGCCTTGATTTGATGTCATCACAAATCCATGGATAAATCCAAGAACAGCTGTGTGCTGTCCATTCATTTCTGTACGTTACCTTGTGTTTTTTTTTTTTAAAGGAAATCATGCAACACGCAAGTCTCTGTAGCCTTTGAGATGGTGGAGATAGTTTGGATCTGCATCCACCAATCCAACTGAAAGGATTTTGGCCAATAAATGCACATCTTCTTCACTCAGATCCTTCTGTAGAAGAGATGAGTGTAAAATATGTCATCTCAATATCATAACTAATATACAGCATTAAACTTTGGATAGTTACTCACTTTCTTGATGTTGGCATTTGATTCAGGAAGTTGTAGTTTTTGAGTTTTAGTTCCCTGTCAAAGAAAATAGACAATCATTTCAGATACACACTTTATTTCCTCCTCACTTCCCCTTCCGTTTGTTTCTGTCTTTGAAAGACTGATTTATGTTTTATTCTTTATCCAAATTACATTTTAAAACACAAAATCATGCACAAGAGAAACTCACCTCTTTGAGTCCTTTTGAGAAGACCATTATGATGAAGAGGAAGCCAACAACGATCTGAGCATGTTAAAAGAAAACACCAGTCAATATTATATAGGTCACAGTTCTCAATGGAAAAAAAAACTTTGATTAGATGGCAGGAAGAAATTAAGATAGAGGATAGATGATAGATAGAAGTATAAAGAAGTTTTTACTCACCCCCAGCAAGTACAACATGTGTATTTCTCTTGGTTTAATCCTGCTTGTGCTCTGATTTGTAACTCGTGAGTAAAATAAGGTCCTGCTGCTCTGAGACACGAGACTACAGTGCGTAAGTCACCAGGGAAAAACCCATGAAGAACCAGCAATACAGGACACACTGCATTTCAACAGTCACCTGCTCTTACAACTGAAAGATGTTAATCACCCTTGAGACGTGTGTTGTTACGCAGATGACTGCGTAAAGGGCTGTTGCTATTAAAAGAGGGCAATCATTGTCTTTCAGTGTTAACGCAATCTGAAGTTTCCAATGAGTGTCACCTGCAAATAACAATAAAAGAAAAGAGTTACGCCTTACCCATGATCTTTGATTTCTGATTATAGTACAGCATAGAGAAACACTTGGAAAAGGTTAGGTAAACACCACTTGTCACCGCCTATCCTTTTGAAATCCATCTACAACTAGGGCCTAACATACTTTGGAAGTGTACTGATCAAAAGCAATAATGTATTGCAGTTAAAATGTTATGTTCTGTAATATAATGTTTAACCGCAAATCTGTGTTCTGATAGATTTTTTAGATAGATTTTACTGATTTATTCATCAAATACCACCATCAAATAACCATTAAAGCCCTTTGTGTGGCGGCTGTCCACTAAAATGTTAATAGCATTAGTGTAAATTTACTCATGTGAGTAGAGTTTTGAAGTACTTGCACTTTACTTGAGTACTTTTATTTAATTTCACTTTATACTTTTACTCTAGAGTAAGAAGAAGGGAATATTGTAATTTTTTGCTCCACTACATTTTTGTGAATGCTGTAGTTACTTTGACTTTCCATAAAACATATGAGTCTATAAAATAGACCATAAAATATAATACAATGTTATAAACTACACAACAGTATAAAAAGTATTTCAATTTAGCGCCACCTGGATCTGCTACAATATTAAAATGCTGCTTACATGTGTATGTATACAGAAGTATAAACAATCCAAAATATATTGAATGATACTGTAACATTCTCCAGGGACATATTCCAGCTCTTAAAGGTCCCATATTGTAAAAAGTGAGGTTTTCATGTCTTTTATAAGCAGGTTTAAGTGCTGTATAAATACTGTTAAACTATCAAAACGCTCAATATACAGAGGGATACACACAGCCAGTATTCAGAAATTGCGCTTTTGAAACAAGCCGTTTGGATTTCTGTCCATTTGTGATGTCACAAATATACAATATTTAGACCATTACACGGTTTTAAACGTAAACATTCTAAATGTGTCCCAGTTTATTTCCTGTTGCAGTGTATGTGAATAACATCAGCTGACAGGAAATAAAAATTGACCCAAACTATTGCCTAGTAACGCAATTCCGTTGCAATTCCGTTGCAATTCCATTGAAATGCACTAAAACGGAGCGTTTCAGACAGGGTAAATACAGGTATATTCAGACAGACAGTATGAGGAAGTTTAAAGTGTTTTTTGAACATTACAGCATGTAAACATATTCCAGTAGAAACATAAAATACAAGTATGAACCTGAAAATGAGCACGATATGGGACCTTTAAGTGCAATTTTCATAATATTTTTGTACATTTACTTAAGTAAGATTTTCAAGACTTGTACTTTTTTAATTGCTGTATTGCTACAATATTAGTTAGTTTTGTCTTATCACCTTTACCAGAGGGGGCAAATATGTTTTTATTGTTGACCTGTGGTTACACCAAAGACATGCTCCTCTAGATATTATTTTGTAGCCAAGCTAGTCAGTAATATGTGATATGATTCCCTTTTTCATAAAAACAAGTGCACTGGTGAGTGAGTGAGAGAGATTTATTTATTTGTGTAAAAAGTCCACCAGAGGGAGACAAATGTTTCAAAGATCACATTACCTTATTTGCCATTTTATCAGGTTGACTAATTTGGTTTGAAAAAGGCAAATGAGGTCCAGCAGATAAGTTCCAGATCCTTCCAGTAGACTCATAATTGCATAAGGTCTCACACTTTCACTTTCACTTTTCACATATATATACAGACGTTGTGTGTGTGTGCGTGTATGTGTGTGCGTGTGTGTGTGTGTGTTTTGGGATGTGAGTGTTTAGTGCATTAAGCATGGTGTAGCCTACATACAGCTGCAGGGAGACGCATGCGCCTGTGTGTGCTCCTCATCTAGAACATTGTGGAAGCGTCGCGACCAACATTTCTGACATTTCTCTTCACCTCCGTAAAGTAAGGTCTACACTTCCGGTTGAATTGGGTGCGCCTTCATATTAAAAGTCCAACACATTCCCTGTGGATTGAAAAAAATGGAAATGAATAACTGTTTTTTGTTTTATATTTTCATTTTTATATATCATTGTTTTAGGTCTATGGTACGACGGAGTATTAGGGCCACATTGAGGAAAAAGAATAAAGTCATAGGTTTACGAGAATTTTTTTTTAATATTATGAGAATAAAGTCATAGTATTATAAAGTAGTAATTTTACGTGCTATTTTCTTTTTTTCTTGTAAAGTTATGACTTTATTCTCGTAATATTACGACTTTATTCTGTAAATCTCAGATGTTTTGTCCCTCAATGTGGCCCTAATACTCTGGAGTACATTTGCTCTTTGGCCCTCACTGCATTAGACTTCATCACAATGATCAAATGTTTTGCGCCTCCAGACAGATTTATTTTTTTACGTTTTGCCTAAAATGGCTCTTTTTTGTTTTAACTTTTATTGCAGTTTCAGCAACGTATACAATCATAATCACATTCTATACCACTTTATTTTCATTTTACAGCTGTCTCTTGCTTTTACACAAAATTTCACAACTTAAAACAAGGGGGGAGAGAGTAAGCACAAAAAAACAAGACAAGACTTCATCTTAAACTGTAATTTCAATTGAATTCAGAGAAAAAGGGAGGACACATACTTAAACAATCCGAAGAATTAAAATAAAATAAAGTAAAATAAATAAATACATTTAAATAAAAATAAATGTGGTGAAGGGTCGGAGGTCAGGGAAGTGTGTGGAAGGGTGTGTGTTGTATGGGTGTGTGTATGTACAGTTGTACTTGTCTTGTACACCTTGTTGCTATGTTACCACAGAAACGAATTTTATTTCGAAAAGAACAAACCGGATATCCGGCCTGTAGTGCAGCTAGCTTGCCTGGTTCCTCCAGCAGCACCATTAGAGCAGTTGTTGACAGACACTGGAGAGGAGGCATTGGGTAGGATTGCTTTCCTTTTTTTAACTAGCTGTGTAGTTGGCCTTCGATATTAAACACTCAGTGTGCTTGTGGGCGTTTTTAACAGTCGGACCAGCTAGTTTGCAAAACCCTGGAAGACTTATAATAACAATAACATTGTCAGATCTGGAGGGCTTGGTAAGATTTTGCTATTTTAGCTTTAATACAGAAGACTCACCTTTATAGACATGGTTGTAACTTGTTTACTGCGTTATAACAAGACATAATACCACACCTTTAAGTTGCTCTACTTAGCTATGCAGCCCACCTTTCTACATTCACATTAGGTTGAGACTAGCTTGTTGACATTAACAGCTATAGTGTGATTACAGCACTGTGTTGGAGAGAAAAGCTCTGCTAAATCAATGTCGCCACGTGTGTTTGATTAAAACAGGTCTCCTTAAAATCCTTTAGCTGTCATTGCTAAGTGGTAATACTGTATTTTAACTTGGTGAAGTTGCATCACTTGTAAGTTAATCGTCATGGTAACGTCAGAAAAGGTATGCTAGCTTGTCTTAAATATTCAATTGAATACTAAAAAAAACATTTATATTAATCTCGGGAGAAAGCTGTTGATTTGTATGACAGTGGCATTACTTTGTTACTAATTTTGGTTTTAAATATGTTTACATACTGGTTAAATACTTGTTAAATATGTTTAAATACTTGTTAAATACTGGTTAAATATGTTTAAATACTGGTTAAATACATGATAAATATGTTTAAATACTGGTTAAATACTGGTTAAATATGTTTAAATACTGGTTAAATACATGATAAATATGTTTAAATACTGGTTAAATATGTTACTGGTTAAATATGTTTAAATGCTGGTTAAATATGGTTAAATACTGGTTAATTACTGGTTAAATATATTACTGGTTAAATATGTTATGTTAAATAGTGGTTAAATATTGGTTAAATATGTTACTGGTTAAATATGTTATGTTAAATACTGGTTAAATATGTTTAAATACTGGTTAAATATGTTTAAATACTGGTTAAATATATTACTGGTTAAATATGTTATGTTAAATACTGGTTAAATATTGGTTAAATATGTTACTGTTTAAATATGTTATGTTAAATACTGGTTAAATATGTTACTGGTTAAATATGTTTAAATGCTGGTTAAATATGTTTAAATACTGGTTAATTACTGGTTAAATATATTACTGGTTAAATATGTTATGTTAAATACTGGTTAAATATTGGTTAAATATGTTACTGTTTAAATATGTTATGTTAAATACTGGTTAAATATGTTACTGGTTAAATATGTTTAAATGCTGGTTAAATATGTTTAAATACTGGTTAATTACTGGTTAAATATATTACTGGTTAAATATGTTACGTTAAATACTGGTTAAATATTGGTTAAATATGTTACTGTTTAAATATGTTATGTTAAATACTGGTTAAATACTGGTTAAATACTGGTTAAATATGTTTAAATACTGGTTAAATATTGGTTAAATATGTTACTGTTTAAATATGTTATGTTAAATACTGGTTAAATACTGGTTAAATATGTTACTGTTTAAATATGTTATGTTAAATACTGGTTAAATACTGGTTAAATACTGGTTAAATACTGGTTAAATACTGGTTAAATATGTTTAAATACTGGTTAAATATTGGTTAAATATGTTACTGTTTAAATATGTTATGTTAAATACTGGTTAAATATGTTTAAATACTGGATAAATATGTTACTGGTTGAATATGTTATGTTAAATACTGGTTAAATATTGGTTAAATATGTTACTGGTTAAATATGTTTGATAAATACAAATATGAATAATACATTTTCAAAAAATGTGTTTAGACTTTTATTTTGGAATTCCAAAACGCCCAAAGCGGAAGTGGATGAACGTCATTGGATGATTTCAGCTAGCTAACGTTAAGCGTTAATTTATAACTGTAGCTCACTTATCTTAATCTGTTGACACATATTACCTGTATCAGTGTAGCGGTGATATGTGTATTATTAAATTCTAAAGATATTAATGAAGCTAGTCACACACGTACGTGCGAGTATTTAATGTATTGATGATGTTATTTAGCCATCGCGTTGCTAGGTGATACCAGCTGAGCTAGCAACCATCACTATGGACGTCTGTGGTGCTCTGTGAGGAGGCTGTGTGTCTATCAGAGGTGTTGCTCTTCACAGGGATCCTGCTGGCGTGTAAAGCCAAAGGAGGAGAGAGAGCTACGATGCTGTGCTGGGGAAATGCCTCCTACGGACAGTTAGGCTTGGGAGGGATTGATGAGGAGATTGTGGTGGAGCCACGAAGATGTGAATTCTTCCACGGGAAGCTAGTGTGTGATGTGGGGTGTGGCCACAGACACACAGCCTTCCTGCTGGAGGATGGGACAGTTTACACCTGTGGCTGCAATGACCTGGGCCAGCTGGGGCATGAGAAGTCCAGGAAGAAACCAGGTTGGTTGATATATATATATATATTTATTTGTTTTATGATAGATAGCACTTGAAATGAAATTATTTCATCATCAGCAATCAGGATAGTAAATATTATGGGATATAGGGAACACACTGTTTTTTAAAGTCACATGCATTGAAATTCATGGATTTGGTCAAATTTAAAACCGCAATAATAATGTTCAAAGCAAGACACACTTCACTTCCGGGCAATATTCAAAAAATGTTTTGTGACAGGGAGGGGGGTTATAATTTAAAGGGACTATTTGTAACTTTCAGAAATGCTTGTTAACAGCGACACCTGTGGCCGTTAATTCAACCAAAGGCGGCATCGGGCTCGCGCTTGCTCGCTCTAAATAGACATGAACGAGCATCGCGCAACACAGTGAGGCGACACACGTCAGCTAAAACCACAATGTAACTCTATATTTCACCTGCTTGGGGGACACCTGCACCCGGTCAGAGACGGCAACGTTTCTTGCCGCGGAGCCCCGTCACTTCACAAGACACGGGAAACCTCTGTTGGTCTGGAGGAGCTGCAGCATTTATTTCTGCACAAACGTCCACTGCACATTCACTAGATATTTTCAGAGCTAAACTAACTCTTCTGCAGTGTGTAGTGAGCAGGCGTTCACGTCTAGAGGTGGAGCGAGAACGCGAGATTGCGAGAACGCGAGATCGCGAGAACGCGCGCGGTTTGAGTGAAGGCGAGCTGGCAGCGGAGCAGTGACTCCGGACACACGCGAGTGCGCATGGGATCCCGACCGGGCACATTTATACGCTTAAAAAGTTACAAACAGTCCCTTTAAGAGGAAAATTGCATTTTAAAAAGCATTGTGTTTGTACAACAAAGAAGAGTATGTGTATTTCAGTCTGTGGGGTGGATTGGTGGAATGGGTTAGGTGATGGGTTGAAGCGGAGCACAAATATAAATCACTTTAAAAAGCTATACAAAAAAATATATTTTTGGGAGGTATATGGTTGAGGAAGAGTTGTGATAAGGGTTTCGTTAAGGGTTGGTTTATATCTACTTTTTAACTCCGGATAGATATGTGGGTTGTAAATAAACTTGGGATGCTAGTTTATATATTATATTATATTATCATTCTATGATATATGAGTCATTAGAGGAGAAGTGAAAAAGAGGTAGGGAAATATAAGTTTTACTTCTACCTACTCCTTTTCGGACACTATTACTCTTGTTTTGTTTGTTATTATTTTGTATCTGTTTTTATTTATTTTTATGTTCAAAAGTCTTTCATTCATTCATTCATTCATTCATCAATCACATTTTCTCTTTCTTTTCTATTAGAACAGGTTGTGGCCCTGGATGCACAGATCATACTGGCGGTGTCATGTGGAGGGTCCCATACACTCGCCCTGAATGACAAAGGGCAGGTTTTCTCATGGGGTCTGGGCTCTGACGGGCAGTTGGGTCTACATAACTTTGAAGAATGTGTTCGTGTGCCTAGGTAAATTCAGAAACTAATGCTTCATATTTAAATGATTGGCCTGAAACCTTTTTTTTTTGTTTGTTTTACACTACACGCTATTTGTTCATGGTTTCTTTTGTAAAGACACATCTAATTAACACATCGTAACATATCAGCATTATCTAAATATCTAACTTTCTTAATTACATCCTGGTGCACATGATGAGATGGTAATTTCTTTCTTTTCAGAAATATCAAGAGTTTGTCAGATGTACAAATTGCTCAGGTAGCCTGTGGGTATTGGCACTCCCATGCACTTTCAAGAGGTGAGGATGGTTTGTACCCACATATTGCACATTTATTCATTCTGCTTGTTGCGTTTTCCACGTGTTAAAGGAGACATATCATGCTCATTTTCAGGTTCATACTTGTATTTTGGGTTTCTACTAGAACATGTTTACATACTTTAATGTTTAAAAAAAACTTTATTTTCCTCATACTGTCTGCTTGAATATGCAACCGCTTGGGTCCATGTTTACTTCCTGTCAGCTGATGTCATTCAAATACACTGTATCAGGAAATAAACTGGGACACATTTCCAATGGTTACGTTTAAAACTTTGAAATGGTCTAAATATTGTAGATTTGTGACATCACAAATGGACAGAAATCCTGACGGCTTGTTTCAAAGCTCAGTTTCTGAATACGGGCTGTGTGTAATTCTCTGTGGATTGAGTGTTTCAATACTTTCACAGTATTTATATAGAACTTAAACCTGCTTTATAATATAAAAGCCATGAAAATGTCCCTTTTTTACAATATGGGACCTTTAAGACATTCTATGTTATGTCTATTTCTTTTCGTAGGGGGCCAAGTCTTCTCTTGGGGCCAGAATCGACACGGACAACTTGGGCTAGGAATAACCGGAGAGAGCATTTCCACGCCCCAAATCATCCAGTCTCTGCAGAGCATCCCTTTTGCACAGATATCAGCTGGTGGCGCTCACAGCTTTGCCCTCACTCTCTCAGGAGCAGTGTTTGGTTGGGGGCGCAACAAGTTTGGTCAGCTGGGTCTCAATGACAGCAATGGTGGGTGGTCAAAACCCTAAACTACTACTACTACGACGACTACTACTTGTGGGAATTCACTCTCAACTCAGACTAATTGTCAGAAGGTCTTTTTCAGATCGGTCTTTCCCAACGCTGCTGAAGTCCCTTAGATCGCAGAGAGTCATTTACATCTCCTGTGGAGAAGATCACACAGCAGCACTGACCAAGTTAAGTTATATACTTTTTGGTTATTTGATAAACCTTCAGTGTTGGAAGTGTGTGTGTGGAAGACCTTGATGTGGATCAGTGGTTGCCTTGGATCAAAGTGGGGTGTGGTTAGTGGTGGTGAAGTTTGTTTTTACAGCCTTGGCCTTATTTTTTATAGTTTTGAACATCATTGTAAAGATGATATTTAATTGGCCAGCTTAGTTGGTGAGATATGGAATCACTTAACAGCCTTACAATAGAGTCTTGTAAATTAGACCTTAAGCTGGTAAGTAATGCTGTCATAATTAATATGAATGACGAACTTGATTTTAAAAAAGACCAAAGTTGTACACAAAAAAATCCTTTACTTTCAGTCACCCGACAAACACTGCTACATTAAGCTATTTGGAGCTAAACAACCGTATTTTTACAAACAGAAACATTCTTTGTTTAGTTAAGTAGTTTGTGAATTTTAAAATCTCCTCAGCTGTTTAATGAAAAGGCTTATTTTCTGTCTGGCAAGTTTCTGTTTCAGTAGTGGGTTGAAGTTGTAAAGGAGGATCCCTGCCTTAAGGCTTGCAGGTTAAAACATATCCCGTAACAGCGTATAGTGTTCTTTAGCTGGCTGTTTCCTATTAATAAATAACCAGATTGAAGTCACTAACATGATTGCATCCTACATTCTCAGTCAGTCCCAGCCCTGTATACTATGGTGTCTGAAAACATGACCTTGCAGTACTCTTGTTCTTGGGAAGGTCAGAAACAACTGGTGTTGCTGATTTTACAGGAAGGAGGTGTGTTTACATTTGGAGCAGGAGGATACGGACAACTTGGACATAACACTACAAACCATGAAATCAACCCTAGGAAAGTGTTTGAGCTCATGGGAAATGTAGTCACGCAGATTTCATGTGGAAGGTAAAATGTATTGTGTATTTTTAAACATTTTATACGTGTGCATATACTGTACTATAATCAGTGTAAAAGTTAAATGGGTATAATTGAATTTTATTGAAATGTCATGAAAGAACTAAACATTTTTCAAATTATTTTTGCAATTATAAGGCAGCACACGATGGCTTTCACACCCTCCTGTGGGAAGATGGACTCATTTGGCCTTGCTGGTAACGGACAGCTTGGTACTCGCTCCACTTGCAACAGAAAAAGCCCCGCCACTGTCAAAGGCCCCTGGGTAGCCTCCAATTCTCCAACGGATACAGGTGAGACACTGTAAATAAAGCTGCATCGAGTATCGTCTGTGGACTAGAAGGCAGCGCAGCAAAGAGTTGATGTAATAACTAGCTTATTAAAGGTAAATGTGTAGCATTTAGGGGGATCTATTGGAAGAAATTGAATATAATTTTAAGAAGTATGTTTTCTATAGTGTATAATCATCTGAAAACGAGTCGTTGTGTTTTTGTTACCTTAGAATGAGCCGTTTATATCTACATAGGGAGTGGTTCCTCTTCACAGAGTCTGCCACTGGTTCTAGATAGGGCCATTCGCATTTTCATGTTGGCCACCGTAGTTCTCCTACGAGCTTGGCGCACGGGAGAGGTTTCAGTTGGTTGCAATCTGCAACCTCACCACTAGATGCTGCAAAATTCTGCACATTAGACCTTTAAACTCTGACAGCAGAAACGCTTTTTTTTTTATTACATTCCTGGTGTGGTTCACTAACACCTCACAAAAATATCTGGGTTTCTTTGGTTTGCTTGATGTTGACTTTCTCCATCAGCCACTCATTTAGTTCAGCTCTCTGCCATGACAGATAATGTATTATGTAATCAACCAAGGTCTGCCTCTGGATATACAGAATACTGGGGATGGTGAAACACAGACACTGAACCATACAGACTGTTCAACCTAAAAGTTACAGGGTTGGTTGTAATTCTCAGTGGAATCTGAACTAGTACCAACACATTTGATATCATGTTAATATAAAAAATATGATAGATCTTTAAGATAACATATTGTACTTCTATTTTATATATGTGTAGGTCATCCAAGCCTCCTCATCTATCCATACATTTATTTCTTGCTTTCATTACATAACATTGCAGACTCGCAGCTGGGCTGTTGTGTCAAGAGGATTTATGCCGGAGGAGACCAGAGCTTTGCTCACTATTGCACTGCCAATGTAAGTTGTCATAAATAAAGGGCTTCTTATATTTTGAGATTTCTTAGAGGTGCTTACAAATTTTGGATAAATTCCAAGAATTGTATCTCTTAACATGCAATGAAATTATTTCTCAGCCCCTGACTTGGTGAAGCGTGCGTGGAAGTTTTGAACAACCACACTAGGAAATGTTCAAACTTAACATGGCAGAACTGTAACATACAGGAGAGGGAACACAATCCCCCATTCAAATTAAGGAAGACTGCTTCAACAGATCCTGCACTGTCAATACATGTTGGTCTTGTTTTTAACCATGTAGCCATGTGTATAAAGGATTCATACAGAGGAGCACCTTCTTTGTGATTTAATTTGGGTGGATTCAAGTAGCGCTTCTTCTATTATTTAGTTTTAAACATGGGAGACCTGGAATTTCTCAAGATGCAACATTTTTGAAGTGAATACCACTTAGATTTTGCACATTTAAAACGGTTTTGAGTTTTGAACTTTAATTTACGTCAAGTTCATACCTTTCATTGAATTCTTTAACTTTTACCCTTTTTTGTAGAAACTCCAGAACATAGATGACCGGAGGATACAAAATCACCACAGAAACATTTGCACCTTGAATCAGGATATCATACACAAGTGGTGGAACTTCTCACCAGGAAGACTCCCACAAGAAATCTCCAAGTAAAGTCCTCTGACCATATGTTATTGGTGTTTATTTTTAGTACATTGTAGACATATTTTTACAGTTAGACAAGTTCCTATGGAGATTTTCTTGTGAAGAGTCGTCACCGTAATTACTTTGTCTTTTACGATTCCTTTAGTGAGATTGACCTCGTGTTCTCCTCAGCAAGCTGCCTCAATGGATCTTTTCTGTCAACGAGGTAATCCCCTTTTAGATGACGTCCGTTTGCATCTAAAGTCTGGCACAAAAGTCTTCATTATTATCAGATCCAATGCATTTCCTTCACTCATTTGATCCTTCTTGTTCACACACTATTTACAACTGATATATGTCTAAATTGAGAAATCCTTTCCACGTAACCAAGAAGTATCAGACCTACTTCTAGGTTGGGTTGTGCTTATTTGATTTCTAGTTTCTGCTCGTTGTTTATTCATCGTTTTCTACAAGTTTATATCCATGTCATGTTTCAACTGATCTTAATCTGATCTTTTATTGTTCTGAAGGTTGGTTTAGCAACATGGATTTGGCCTTTACAAAATCACAGATGGATTATTTGTCACAATCAGTGTGTATTGTCTTTGTGCTAGCCAGTTTGCCAACAGCCGGGAGACGGCTGCTGCCAAGCTAAGTTACCGGGTGTTAGATACATGATCTAATGCAGTCCAGTACAATAGCCCTGCAATACATCCAGTGTTATTTATATTATATACAGTATATTATTTATAGTCTTTATTTATGTTGTTGATTCGATTCTATGGTTTCTTTTACACAGTCATCCAGATCACTACAGTACCAACAGTAAATGTTCAGGGGTGGATATGAACATGGCTCGCGTCCTACTGCACAGAGTGGTCCAACAAGATCACCATGAAATCGCTCAGCAGGTCAGTGGATCGATATATCGATTCAATGATCAACGATCCAATATCATAAATGCAAAGGGAAAATATCAATACATATCCTCTTCTTTAAGATGCGCCTTTATTTTAAAAAATTGTATTTAGATGTCTGGAAGAGCCCAGTAATAAAATTGTCAAATCATATTTTAGTTGAGTTGATGTAGATGTGACTGATTGTGTTAAATGGGCATATAATATTGTCTCATAACGATCACAGACCCTTGAATTGAATCAAATCGAAATTGTATCGTGGCAGACTTTGTGATATCAGCAAAGATTGTATCGTTATCACAAGAATCTATATAATATCGTATCATTATGATTTACAGCCCTACCCGATACCTGTTTTCAATCACGCATTATTACTCCGTCAGCTGTAATTGATCTGTCTCAACCATTAGCACCCTGCACCCTCTGAATATGTAATTCTTGCACACCTCAACACGGTATATGGGTAGGAGATGCATCAATTAGGGATTATTACATCAATCATAACGGACCTATATACCTTCATCTGTCTCCCTCAGATTGCTGCCAGTCTAGAGAAGAACCTCATTCCCAGACTAAGCAACTCTCCTCCAGACATTGAAGCCCTGAGACTTTACCTCACTCTTCCAGAATGCCCTCTCTTCAGCGACCGAAATAATTACGTGACCATCGCTATACCGTTTGCCAAATCACTCCTCAGTCTGAAAGAAGCTCCTCTGAAGGTGCTAGGTAGGATGAAGAATGGTTTTTTTTATGCTTTATGACACACACAATGCAGTGACTTCTGCTTTTCGTCTTTTCTTCACAATATGTTTGGTCTTGTATTTGCGTCAGGAAACTGGTGGTCTACGTTTGAGCCCCCAGTCTTCCAGCGGCTGGTCGAGTTGTACAAGGAAGTGGTGGTGTATTTGCTTCAGATGCACAAGATGGGCATTCCTTCGGTCGAGCAGAGAATTTTCACCTGTTTCCTGGACACGTCCCTCCGACTCCTGGAGGTCCTGCACACAGTGAGAAATGAAAAAAAAAAATCCATGGATTTGTGTTACAACAGCTGTCACATGTACATCATACAGTACCTGGAAGAACTGTTGATAACATCCATTTTCTGTTGCTTCAGGTGAGTGAGAGAGCAGGACACATCATTCAATACGATAAATTCTACATGCATGAGTTGGATGACTTGATAGACATCAGAAATGACTACGTCACATGGATTCAGAGGCAGATGTACCCAATGGTGAGTCTACTGCTGATGTCAGTTCCACGATCCATTTAATGACATCGGTCTATGTTTAGGCATTCCTATGAACCATTTGTTTATGCCTCTTTATCCTCAGGGTCAGGACGGTGTGGTGACTCTGTGCAGGTATCCCTTTGTGTTTGATGCCCAGGCGAAGACCACACTGCTTCAGACTGATGCTGTCATACAGATGCAGGTAATAAGGAGCTGGATCTAGTGCTGCCAAATGTATTGTTGCATCTATGAAACATAAAAATGTGTCAAACATGAATCATCCCCTTGTTATATTGATAGATGGCAGTGGACCAGGCACAGATGCAAAACTTCAGCTCCATGTTCATGCCAGCGGTGGAATCTGTCAACCCGTGCCTCATCCTCATCGTTCGGAGGGAAAATATTGTTGGAGACACCATGGAAGTCCTCAGGAAGTCCAAGAATGTTGACTACAAGAAACCACTCAAGGTAAACGCTGCTATAATCAATATTTTCCATTAACAATGGAGCAAATGACTGAAGTGCATGTGAAAGATGTTGCTCACAGTGACGACCCCATAGACAATGACTAAAGTTCCCCTCAGCGCTTTACCGTCTTTCAGCTTGTTGTTTTGGTGTTTTGATTCAGTGTGATTGCAGCAGTTTCCAGCAAAAAAGCAATCTCTAAAGCCCACTGTACACTACCTGCCCAGCACCATCCAGCACACAGAGAAAGTCAGCGACTAGCTGGTGAACATAGTGGAGCAATTAGCTGCTGAAGACAGATATTTCCCTCAGAAGTTGGTGGAAACCAAAACTGAGCTAAAAGAGAGAGTAATTATTGGACTTGGCTTCTCCTGGTGTATGGTGATTTAATGTGTCCTGTCTGGATGTGATATGTTTTAATGTACCCTTTTAATAGTATTCTTTGCACATACAAACCAAAGCCAATTTCTGCCTTTTGTACGCGAAAAGCAGACAAAGTGTTTTCTTCTACTTACATTCACCAGGTGGACACAAAACTGACTCATGCTAAAGTTGAAAAAAAATTTAATGATTATAAACAGCTTGTCTAATTTAAGGACTTGTGCCATTAATTAGATAATGCATTATCTGTCATGGATAGATGGATGAGTTCATTAAATATTATGTAACTAAGTGTTCTGCTACTAAAATACACACAGTATATTTACAAATCTGTGTTGCCATTTCGATCAAGACATAAAAGGCGCTGCCGCTGCTCTAATGTGTGCGACATTCATGGCAGGTGATCTTCGTGGGAGAAGAGGCCGTCGATGCAGGAGGCGTGAGAAAGGAGTTCTTCCTCCTGATCATGAAAGAGCTGCTGGATCCAAAATATGGGATGTTTCGTTACTACGAGGACTCCAGGCTCATCTGGTTTTCAAACAAGGTACTTCACCTTTGTATGCTCATGCAGCTGAAATATCACTTGCTGTATTTAAGTGCATGTGTGCATAATAGGGACACTGAAGTAGTAGTCCTATTATGAATTGGTACATGTTAATGCCAAATCCTGTTTACAGATGTTACACTTGTTTTTTGTTCGTACTTCTGTGTTTGTAATTACATTGAGTAGCTAAATAATTGGAGGGACACATACAGTATAGGCATATATTCTTTATATTGTTTGATTGTATATAAATGAATGTAAGAGACACATCGAGTCAGCCCTCTAACAAAAGGTTTGATGGTCCCTTCCAGACCTTTGAGGACATTGACTTGTTCAACCTCATCGGGGTCATCTGTGGTCTGGCCATCTACAATCTCACTATAGTAGAACTCAACTTCCCTGTGGCCCTTTACAAGAAGCTCCTGAAGAGGAAGCCGACACTAGAGGACCTGAAAGAGCTAATGCCAGATGTGGGAAGGTCAGATCAAGGAACAGTCATCTGAGGTTCCCATTTAACATGTTTATGAATGTCAGTTTACCATGGTATTTTATTAACTGCATCTAATGTTGCAATTATATTACCACACAGAGTGTTATTTGAAAGAGTTTACCAAATGTCTGTTTTAGAAAATACTGTAAAATATGTCTATTTCCGTCTCCTCTTAAACTAGGAGTCTGCAGCAGTTACTGGACTACGCAGAAGATGACCTCGAGGACACCTTCTGCTTGAATTTCACAGTAAGATGATCGTCAAACAGTCTCTGTGGTGCATGAAGTGTTAAATAAATACAGTAGTTGTGATTTCTGTGTAGAGTTGTTCTGATACCAATACTAGTATTGGAAATGCGTCCGATACTGCCCAAAATTCGGGATCAGGTATCGCCGAATATGCCAGTCTATGCACCGATCTGATACCATAATTTATTATCCCAGAAAAAAATCTACTTTTTTAACTGCTAATAAATTCTTCTTCGCCGCACCAAAACAGTAGCCTTCACTGTGCTGTCGCACTGGATGTATCATGGCTGCCACTGGCAACTACTGTTTTAGAGCAGCGAAGAAGAACTGATTGCAGGTAGTTTGTCACGTGACAATAGCAAACAACAACAGTGTGGTGCTAGTGGAGAGTGTAACGGTAGTCAGAGTGAGGAAAATGTCAGGCATTTGGCAATATTTCACAGTGGAAAATCCAAAGAGTAAAACTGCAGTATGTAAGGCTTCTGTTTCGAGGGGTGGCACTAGTGCTGCCAATTTCAACACCAGCAGTCTTATAAAATATTTGAAGACGCATCACGCGAAAGAGCATCATACAACAAAGATAGTAATTATGTATTTTTTATTAAACTGGTTTTGGATCAGTACTCGGTATCGGCCGATACTGCAAGTTCAGGTATTGGAATCGGTATCGGGAAGGAAAATATGGTATCAAAACATCTCTATTTCTGTATATCATAATAGGAAAATCCAAACACAGTTTATTTTTTCAGATCACAGAGGAAAACTACGGTGCCACAGAGGTCTTGGAACTTGTACGGAACGGCGAAGACATCAACGTCAATAAATCAAACAGGTAACATTTTCTCTGTTGTCCTGCTAACCAGTAGCAAATTGTTCCTGCCATGAGAGGATCAATACCACTCTCCCATCTGTACATTTGTAAATATATAGCTGAAGCCAGCAGCCAGTTAGCTTAGCTTAGCATAAAGACTGGAAACAAGGAAACAACTAGCCTGGCTCTGTCCAAAGGTGACAGAATCCACCCTACCACCTCTAAAGCTCACCAATTAAAACATTCTATGTTTGCTTTATCCGTTCAAGAACTGAAGTGTAAAAACTGCACGTTTTCAGAAATCTGGACAATTCTCAAAATGACAAACTATTCCCTTTAGTGTTTAGTGAATCTCTACTTAAGTGTTCGGAACATTTAACCACTAAATCGTTTTAACTCGTGCTGAAAACTCAGTTTCAGAATCAGCTTCTTTACTGTTTGCTTGACTCTTTTGATTTAAGAAATCTGTTCATGTTGCTGTCTTTCTTCTACATTTCACATGTTCACAAAAATCCCTTTACTTTTAAATCAATTCCTTTTTTCTTCCTCTAGGCAGGACTTTGTCAATGCGTACGTAGACTACGTTTTCAACACATCAGTGGCCCCGCTGTTTGAGTGCTTCTACGCAGGCTTCCACAAGGTGTGTGGAGGAAAAGTTCTGGAGCTGTTCCAGCCAAATGAACTGCAAGCCATGGTCATCGGCAACACCAACTATGACTGGACGGAGCTCGAAAAGGTCTTGTTTCATATCTAATTATAAAGCTAGGATTCTCTGTCTGTACGTGGGTATGTCCTTCGCATATCTCAAGAACTGTTCACCCGATGAACTTCACACTTGGCAGGTGTATTGCTGGAGTGCTTTGTCAAATTTGGTACAATTTGAACATGCGACACGGTCAATATTAACAAACTCTGAATAAATAAGCGAACAGCGTTCTGTCCAGCAGCAGGGGGTGGGGCTTCAGGGCTCTGCGGTCTAGAGTCCAGCATGTCGTCCGTAGCGGGCCTGACTTACATTCACTGCACTTCCTTTTGCTGCTGGAGGCTGAACAAAGCCGGCAAATGTCACATGGATGCTGGATATACTAACGTTACAACCGAACTCTTTTTAACTTCCCTGGAGTCAACACGACCGGATAGACGAACCAGAGTGTTTTTCACCGGCGTCTTGAGTGTGTTTTTTCCCACTTGAGTAACAATGCGTTTCCCCGGTGTCAGAATTGATACTAACTTATAACACTAACGTTACCACCAGCAAAATACCTCCGCTAATTGAATCCATGCTCTACTTTATAACCGCTGTGGTCATGTCAAATCAAGCGACTAATACGCCTATTTAGAAATTACCTCCGCTAAGTGTATTTCACTGATGTTTCTGACCACAAGTAGCCTTGAGTGTGTGATGCAACTATATACTGTATATGTCATGGCGGGTGTATTGCTCAGGACCCAAGGTAGCGCAATGTGAAGTTGTTTGTATGAGCCGTTCTTGAAAAAGCGCCAAGAAGCAACACCGCAGGCCGAGCATTCAGCCTGTTTTGAACAGGCACTGCACTAGTAATGATTAATGGAAATCATTATGTCATCTCACCAATACACTTTTGGACTTTGTGATGTAATCTTATAAAAGAGGGCACTTTTATGGGTTATGTGTGAAACCAGCATTACAGAAGATGATGACAAAATGAAGTTTCTATAACTAGATGAAATGTGTCCTCTCTACCTGTGTAAAATGTCATTATTTTCCCCCTCAAAAAAGAAGCAATAACCCTAAATCTAGAGGTGCAAATGTATTTTTACATGCAAGTTGAAGTACAGATATTGAGTATCACAAAATGTGTCATTTGGCAGAGTAATTTTGAATAGTGCAAATAACTGTTATCTCCACCCTTCAGAGTACTGAATACAAAGGGGAGTACTGGACGGACCATCCCACCATCAGGCTCTTCTGGGAGGTGTTCCACAGTCTTCTTTTAGAGAAGAAGAAGCAGTTTCTCTGTAAGTACTGCCCACCATGTTTAAAAATATCGGAGCTGTTTTGGCAAGCTGAATTTACTTGTGTTTTGTTGGGAACTAATCAACCTTAATTCTGAAAATAAAACATTATTATTCAGTTTAGGGCCGCACGATTTTGAGAAAAATCTAATTGCGATTATTTTGACTGCCATTGCAATATGATTTGCAATATTAGAGGGAATGATCATTTTCACTGGAAAACACATTAAAATGATTATGGTTTGATTTTTATGGGGATCTGTACCAAACAAAGACATTTTTTTAAGTCTGTAGAATATGTTGGCCAGGACATCTCTGCAGCACCACATATTTAATTTAAAATTATATTTTGAAACACATTTAACAAATATAGCGCCTCCTGCGAATTGAAAATTGCAGTAGGCCAAATTGCCAAATCGTTTTTGATAAAATTTCGATTAATTGTGCAGCCCTAATTCAAGTTGTCTTTTATTATGAAATATGGCTGGAAATTGAAACGATGTCTCTCGCCTCAACAGTGTTCCTCACAGGAAGTGACCGCATACCCATTCTGGGCATGAAAAGCCTGAAGCTGGTGATCCAGCCCACCGGCGGAGGGGAGCATTACTTACCTGTGGCTCACACCTGCTTCAACCTGCTGGACCTGCCCAAGTACAGGAGTCTGGAGACGCTCCGTGAGAAGCTTCTACAGGCTATAGATCACAATCAAGGCTTTAATCTCGCCTGATAGTACACAGAAATGCCTAGAACTCAATGTCCAGACTGCTGATGGCAACCACATTCCCAAATGTTTTGCTTTCGCAGTCTGAATTCTGCTGTAAGAATTGAACACTGGGTGGAGAGAGGAGGAGGCCACATGGCACTAGAACTGATTAAGAGTTGGATGTCTAGCCTTTCACAGGTAATCTTGACTTTGATTTTCCAGCTTTTTTTCCTCATGCCATCACAGTATTTGATGCTCTTATTACAAGTCGATTCACATTTGATATTGCTCTTGTAGATATAGTTTTATTCATCTTTGGATATGACGAGTATGATGACGCAAACTACTGGTATATAAAGTAAAGGGTATGCATACAGCAACATAAACACCTGTAAAATATAATGAAATGCAGTAGCACTACCTTTCTGAAGCTTATAATGAAATAGTGAGAGGTTTCTGTTATGGAAAAATACACTGTGGCCTCATATTGACCCGATTTAAACCAACACCTCTCTGACAACATTTTAAGCTCCGTTGTGGTAGTAGTTGCTGCATGGCTACTGCAATCCTATTGTATTTTACAGGAGATAGTGATGTTGTGTCCACCCTGGTTATTAAATGTTTGAACCCAGACAATGTACACCAACTCTCTTTATGTTTGACATAAGTTCTGTTGACATTTGATTGAGAGGAGTGCGGAGCGTTTGCTTTAGATCCGGAGTAGATTTTCTTGGCTGTCAGCCTTAAACAATCCACAAATAAAAACAAAGTACAGCCACTGAAGTAAATGTGAGTTACTTTGAGGATAAAATACTGTCCTGTTGTTTAAGGCCTTTAAGTCATAGACTGTATATAAAGATGGACAACACGTCTCCACTTCCTCCCACTGTACAAAAGTGTACAGTTTGGTCTTGCTTCTTGCAAGAGAGAATCACAGCTGTCAATCATGACGTCTCACCCCCTTTTTATAGCATCAAATAACTAATTAAAATCAAACTTATCAGAAAAATTAACACTTGAACATACATCAGTGGGATAAGAACTACCTAAAATGACAGAAACCATCTTTGAGAAAAAATTATTTGACATGTACTTTGACTTTTAAATTGGCCCATGTCCCATCCGCTAACATGGAGGGGGGGCGGGATTTATGATGTATACTGTAGTCCGCCACCAGGGGGCGATCCAGATGTTATGGCTTCACTTTTGGGGAGCTGTCATGTCGTCCATTGGTGCCTTCAAATGAAACTCGTGAGCTTGTGTTTACGACATGGAAGTCGTGTACACGACATGCTTGGTGTTCAAGTGGTTAAGACTTGAGAATACCGCTGCTAAGCAACGGCAATATTAACGTTACTGTCGGCGTCTAGAAGCCACAGAGGTTAACAATTTAGCTAGCTAGCAAGTGGGTAACATAATGCAGTTAATGCAAAGGCATAATGACAAAGAAAAACAATATACCACTAAAATAACAATATATTCACTTATGTACCGAAAAATGAACTTCCATGGCCTCCGCCATTTCTGACAATGTCTACAAACACATCGCAACTCGTGAATTTGGAGTTTTCGAAAACTTTACACTTACGATGTCGTGGATATCACAAGAGGGGAGAGGCGTTCATATGGACTCTTCTCGTGAACACGGTAAACACGACCCTATTTGAAGGCACCACATCTTTATATACAGTAGGATCTTCTGGTTGATTGGTTTATTGCAACATCTTTGGGGAATTAAGGCTAATAGTTAATGAACATGATCACTGAAATTCAAACATTTCATTGAATGACATGTCAGTGAGTGTAGTATCACCAAAAGTAGCCCAGTTTAGCTTTAATAATTGAACTCGCCCATCACAGCATGATGGATGTTTCTTGACTTAAAAACCTGACAACAGATTTACATCAACACAGTTCTGTTCAAGTTTACATTTTAATGATGAACGATATGCACACATTGCAGTATATGGCCATGAAGGAGGCAAATATTGATATCGGCATTGTCCTGTTTGTACAGAGGTTGTGTTTAGTTTCAATGGGGCAAGTCATGGTGGACCAGCTGATAGTGGGAACCACAGGAAGGACAGCGCTGGGCATCTCCCTCGTGGAGCCAGAACCACACAATAGCAGTGTTGTCTTCCTCACCTGCAGAGAATTATATTAATGGGTTTGTAATGTACACATTCATACAGATCACTCATCTACTTTCAGTCACTTACAAAGACAGCCCACCAGCCTCTTGGTTCCAATGCCTGGCACAATGTGAGGATCCTCCCTTGTGCCAGCATATGCCTTGGGCTTCAGCATACTGTAGGGATCCTGTAATGTGAAGAAAATTAGTACATGTAAGGTTTAAGCACAGTATTGTGTGTTTAGTAGCCTACCTTTCCCAGTTTGAGGGCCTGCAGGGCGCGTCGCTCTAGCCCAGTGGCCTGCTCATCATCTGTTGGTATTCCTGGGGAAAAAACAATATATAGGATAGGTTTACATTAAAGGTCCCATATTGTAAAAAGTGACATTTTCATGTCTTTTATATTAAAAAGCAGGTTTAAGTGATACATAAATACTGTGAAAGTATCGAAACACTCAATCCACAGAGAAATACACACAGCCCGTATTCAGAAACTTAGCTTTTGAAACAAGCCGTCAGGATTTCTTACCATTTGTGATGTCACAAATATACAATATATTTAGACCAATTCACAGTTTTAAACGTAAACATTCTAAATGTGTCCCAGTTTATTTCCTGTTTGCAGTGGATGTAAATGACATCAGCTGACAGGAAGTAAACATGGACCCAAGCTGTTGCCTAGCAAAGCAATTCCGTTGAAATGCACTAAAATGGAGCGTTTCAGACGGAGGGTACATGCAGGTATATTCAGGCAGACAGTATGAGGAAAATACTGTTTTTTTTAAAAGGGACTGTTTGTAACTTCTTACACGTATAAATCACCCGGGTCGGTGTCCCATGCGCACATATGTGCGCTCGCGTGTGGCTACGCTGTTCAGACAAGACTCCAACACAAACTACACGGAAGCACCAAAACCGCAAACTTATAGTGCATGTGCGCACACTACACACTGCAGAATACTTCATAGCTCTGAGAACATCTAGTGAATGTACAGTGGACGTTTGTGCAGAAATAAATGCTGCAGCTCCTCCAGACCAACAGAGGTTTTCCGTGTCTTGTGAAGTGACGGGGCTCTGCAGCGAGAAACGTTATCGTCTCCGACCAAAACTCTGGTGTCTCCCCTGTTCCCTCCGGCCGCGGTCGGGAGGCTGAAGCAGGAAAAGCCAACACTAGGATCAGCATTGATTCATGGAGAGATCTTAGTCTGGTCAGCTAACATTACTGCCATGCAGCTGAAATATAGAGTGATATTGTGGTTTTAGCTGACGTGTGTCTCCTCACTGTTTTGAGTGATACTCGTTCATATCTATGTAGAGCGAGCACAAGCTCGAGCCCGACGCTGACTTTCGTTGACTTAACAGCCACAGGTGTCGCTGTTTCGGCCACAGCATTTCTGATTCTTACAAACAGTCCCTTTAAAGCATGTAAACATGTTCTAGTAGAAACAGAAAATACACACATAAACCTGAAAATGAGCATGATATGGGACCTTTAAATGATTCAGAGTCATAAGGTCAGGTTGTACTCTGTGTGTGTGTGTGTGTGTGTGTGTGTGTATGTGTATGTGTATGTGTATGTGTATGTGTATGTGTATGTGTGTGTGTGTGTGTGTGCGTGCGCGCGCAAGTGAAACTGCACGTCCACACCAGCCTGCTCCTCCCCTATCTGGATTCTGGCATCTACCCACCAGACGCCTGCCAGAAGAGGAGGAGGAGGAAGGTCTATCAGAGGCCTTTCCACCAGTTAAAGTCCAAATGACCTTGATTATTTGATTCAAACGTTGTAGTCACATGAAGGTAGTGACATGTCGGTGAAGACATAAAGGAAACAGACATTACTGAGTCACTGTTATTTATCCTCCCATAATAAAACACCATCATCATACTGCAGACCTCGTTTTAGCCTCCAAAACTGCGCAGTAAACTATAAATATACCGCTTCACTACCAGTCTAGATCCCTCCGCCTTATATCCATGACCTATCGCCTCACTACCAGTCTAGATCCCTCCGCCTTATATCCATGACCTATCGCTTCACTACCAGTCTAGATCCCTCCGCCTGTATAAATGACCTATGGCTGTCTGACGGTTTAACGTCTTAATATCGTCGGTTAATAAACGCAGACTCGTACCTTTCACAGTTGCCATGGCGCGGTGTAACGGTCGAGCCACCACATTGCTCCTGAGCTGTAATGTTGTTGTTGTTGTTGAACAGGCTCGGAGGAGAAGAAGACGTCCCGCCATTCTGCTCTCACTTCTCACTCGCAGGTGAACTAACCGTTCAGCTGGACTGAGATGAACCCTGACAACCGTCTGAGTGACAGCTGGGCGGACCAATCAGAGCAAGGGACGTCACTGCTGTGCTAGCCAATCAGATTGAGCACAGAGGGCGCATGAGGAACAGGTGGTAAATCAATGGTGAGATTAATATTACTACACATTTAAATTACCTCTGATGACATTTTGAAAGAGAAACTTTACAAAACTGTTTCCCCTAAAAAAAATCACTTTGTGGGGGATACGGTCCACTTCCTGATTTCCCTACTTCTGAATTAGGAAATATCACAATATAAACAGTATAAATATAACAGTATAAATTGTGTGTGTTGTATAGTATGTAGTAAAAAGTCACATATAGTCGTAATATATAGAATGTGGAAGAAAGTCATAAAAAGTGATAGTATAATAAAACCAAAACATTCTAAAAGTCTATACAAAAGTCTCTATCTCTCTATCTATCTATCTATATATTACATGTGTACGTTGAACGTTTTATTCTGAAACAATTCACCGGAAGTAGGAGTATGCTATAATGGCTGCATTGACGTCACTTTGACTAATTTGTCAGTTCCTGGTTGTCACCACCAGAGGGCAGCAAACACGTGATTTTAAATACACAGGTCAACATCTAGCAACAACACAGAGGTAGACTCACCTCCACTACATCTACCTCCAGAGGCTGCTAATGTTTAAATATATATACATACACACACATACATATTCATACATTATTCAGGTTAAATAACTGATGATTAAATTGACCTGTGTATTTAGAATCACGAGTATTTGCTGCCCTCTGGTGGTGACAACCAGGAACTGATCAATTAGTCAAAGCAGCGTCAATGTAGCCGTTATAGTATACTAACACTTCCGGTAAATCATTTCAAAATAAAACGTTCAACGTGCACAGACATGTAGTTACTCGTGTTCACCGCGGGAGGGCAGTATAGTCAATGATTGGCCACAAGCAATAGTAACATGACAAATACACGACATTCAGTGTAAATATTTAATGTATAGAGAGTACTTTTTAGGGATTATTTTGTACACATAAAGGAAAAGTAGCACAACATCCCAATAGTGTTTTCCTTTATATTTCCCATATTGTGTTGACAAGAAGATGCAAAGGATTAACAATAAATCACTGTCGTTAAATCTTACGACGGAGTATAAGGGACACATTGAGGAAAAAAACAATCTGAGATTTCGAGAATAAAGTCATAACTTTCTTTTTTGGACATACTGTACTATGACTTTTTTTTTTTTGGGCATACTCTATGACTTTTTTTAATTTTTTCAACATTTTTCGACTGACTTTTTTTTCGACATACTATACTATGACTTTTTAAAAAAGATTTCGACACACTATACTATGACTTTTTTTTCGACATACTATATATGACTTTTTTTAATTTTTTCAACATTTTTCGACTGGTCATTGCTCCTCTCCTCCAGGTGGAGGTGGTGACTGATGGTCATTGCTCCTCTCCTCCAGGTGGAGGTGGTGACTGGTGGTCATTGCTCCTCTCCTCCAGGTGGAGGTGGTGACTGATGGTCATTGCTCCTCTCCTCCAGGTGGAGGTGGTGACTGGTGGTCATTGCTCCTCTCCTCCAGGTGGAGGTGGTGACTGGTGGTCATTGCTCCTCTCCTCCAGGTGGAGGTGGTGACTGATGGTCATTGCTTCTCTTCTCCAGGTGGAGGTGGTGACTGATGGTCATTGCTCCTCTCCTCCAGGTGGAGGTGGTGACTGGTGGTCATTGCTCCTCTCCTCCAGGTGGAGGTGGTGACTGGTGGTCATTGCTTCTCTTCTCCAGGTGGAGGTGGTGACTGATGGTCATTGCTCCTCTCCTCCAGGTGGAGGTGGTGACTGATGGTCATTGCTCCTCTCCACCAGGTGGAGGTGGTGACTGATGGTCATTGCTCCTCTCCTCCAGGTGGAGGAGGTGACTGATGGTCATTGCTCCTCTCCTCCAGGTGGAGGAGGTGACTGATGGTCATTGCTCCTCTCCACCAGGTGGAGGTGGTGACTGGTGGTCATTGCTCCTCTCCACCAGGTGGAGGAGGTGACTGATGGTCATTGCTCCTCTCCTCCAGGTGGAGGAGGTGACTGATGGTCATTGCTCCTCTCCACCAGGTGGAGGTGGTGACTGGTGGTCATTGCTCCTCTCCACCAGGTGGAGGAGGTGACTGATGGTCATTGCTCCTCTCCTCTAGGTGGAGGTGGTGACTGATGGTCATTGCTCCTCTCCTCCAGGTGGAGGAGGTGACTGATGGTCATTACTCCTCTCCACCAGGTGGAGGTGGTGTTGGACACACAAACCCAGCTGGTTTGTGAAGGTTTCCATGTGACTAAAGAGATGTAAATGAATCAGTTGTAAGATGTAAGGATCGTGTGTGTGGTCTCAGTTGTTGGTGTAACAGTAGAAAGAGTGCTAAAAGACTGGGTCCCGCTGTATTACTCAGGCTGCACTACAGCGTCTATTCACAGGCGCGATCCCACTACTGAGCGGCACGGGGGCTTTGGCCTGCTCCGTCTCCGACCTGGGCCGGTGCACCCCTCCTTAGACGACCTGGTGGTCCCGGGCTCCCCCAGGAGCACCATATCGATACCGAACTTAGTGCGGACACCCGATCGGCATAGTCCGCTGCAGCTCAGAACTCCTGAGCTCAAACGCTCCGCCAGCCTCAGCCTCCCAGTGACTTGGATTACAGGCGCGCGCCACCGCACCCGGCGAGGATCTACAGCCGTCATCGGGCTTTTAACTGCTACACATGTGACGTCATCAGAAATGGCGGCGGCACGCCAGCGACATCTAGAGGCCAAACACTGAAACTGATAAAGTTCATTCACTGAGGCAACATTTTCTTCAGTGACTGCTACAAGCACAGTGTGTATTCCTGTGTTAGAGTGAACTCTGTAGATCAGTGGTAAACATTCGGTTCACCTGCCACCATGACAGGTGACCTGAATGTTTTATTAAGAAATATTATTTTTTTTAAATCAATTCTAAAGCCTAAATTAAATATAAGGTAGCACTTCATTTTACAGGTCCACACATGTCCCTGTAATTAGGTGATAATTAGCAAGTAACTTATTTGAAATTTATTTCAACATATATCGAAAATTGCTTTATTATAGACATTATTTAATAATTATATTCTGTTATTTCTCATTAACTGGTAATTAATTTAATACATTTCCAGGAAAAAGAATACAAAGTTAATTGTTTTGTTTTATTTCAATGTCTGCTGGTAAATAGATAATAATTATCAAATAACTTCTTTAAAATGTCTTAATAAACTCCCTGAATCATGACATTAATGACATCAGCTACCAGGTTACATCTGTGTAGACAATAAGTCACACAATGGTGAGATTTGTGCCTGATCAGAAGTGTCTCCTATTAGTTTTGGTTTTCCACCTCCGATGAAGAGCAGCCGCTTCTCAAGTCTAAGGGCCCTATTTTAACCATTAAATTCAATTTTAGCATATAATCATTAAATACTGTTTATACTTAAGTAATTTTCAATAAATTGAGGTAAATATTTGGTAAATATTGGGGTAATTTGGCAGTAATTCAAAAGGAATTTCAAATATGTAACTTGCTAATTATCACCTGATTACCATGAAATTTACGAACCTGTAAAATGAAGTGTTACCAAATATAGTCATGGATTAAGGTTACATGATATATTCCATATTTCTTCAGTCTGGTACCGCTGCCTCAGTGTTTACAATTTTAAAGTGTTCTACCTAGATTTCAGAAGTGGCAGACAAAAACATTGAGTGGCCGGTAGAAATGTTCAGTGACCTGCCACAGTGGCAGGTGAGGAAAAAGGTTCATTTCAGATCCTGGATACACTATACAGATCTAATCTACTTTTTAATCAATATATCTTGTTTTTACATTTTTTTTTTTTTCCCTCAGTCCTTAACTTATCTTAACTTATGTCATTCATTATTTATGGATGATTAAGAAGATTAAAAGAATAAGATAAAATAAAATATAAATATTAAGACTGTTAAATGTTTGTGATCCTGATGTTTACACCTGGAATAATTATTGTGGACATATTTTCTTTATTATGAAGAGAAAAACAGACATGTTTGGGACTCCTCTTCATCTGTGGTGACTGGTGTGACTGCTGGTCATTACTCCTCTCCACCAGGTGGTTGTGGTGACTGATGGTCATTGCTCCTCCAGGTGGAGGAGGTGACTGGTGGTCATTGCTCCTCTCCTCCAGGTGGAGGTGGTGACTGATGGTCATTGCTCCTCTCCTCCAGGTGGAGGTGGTGACTGATGGTCATTGCTCCTCTCCTCCAGGTGGAGGTGGTGACTGGTGGTCATTGCTCCTCTCCTCCAGGTGGAGGTGGTGACTGATGGTCATTGCTCCTCTCCTCCAGGTGGAGGTGGTGACTGATGGTCATTGCTCCTCTCCTCCAGGTGGAGGTGGTGACTGATGGTCATTGCTCCTCTCCTCCAGGTGGAGGAGGTGACTGATGGTCATTGCTCCTCTCCTCCAGGTGGAGGTGGTGACTGGTGGTCATTGCTCCTCTCCTCCAGGTGGAGGTGGTGACTGATGGTCATTGCTCCTCCAGGTGGAGGAGGTGACTGATGGTCATTGCTCCTCTCCTCCAGGTGGAGGTGGTGACTGATGGTCATTACTCCTCCAGGTGGAGGAGGTGACTGATGGTCATTGCTCCTCTCCTCCAGGTGGAGGTGGTGACTGATGGTCATTACTCCTCCAGGTGGAGGAGGTGACTGATGGTCATTGCTCCTCTCCTCCAGGTGGAGGAGGTGACTGATGGTCATTGCTCCTCTCCTCCAGGTGGAGGTGGTGACTGATGGTCATTACTCCTCCAGGTGGAGGTGGTGACTGGTGGTCATTGCTCCTCTCCTCCAGGTGGAGGTGGTGACTGGTGGTCATTGCTCCTCTCCTCCAGGTGGAGGTGGTGACTGATGGTCATTGCTCCTCTCCTCCAGGTGGAGGAGGTGACTGATGGTCATTGCTCCTCTCCTCCAGGTGGAGGTGGTGACTGATGGTCATTGCTCCTCTCCTCCAGGTGGAGGTGGTGACTGATGGTCATTGCTCCTCTCCTCCAGGTGGAGGAGGTGACTGATGGTCATTGCTCCTCCAGGTGGAGGTGGTGACTGATGGTCATTGCTCCTCTCCTCCAGGTGGAGGTGGTGACTGATGGTCATTACTCCTCCAGGTGGAGGAGGTGACTGATGGTCATTGCTCCTCTCCTCCAGGTGGAGGTGGTGTTGGACACACAAACCCAGCTGGTTTGTGAAGGTTTCCATGTGACTAAAGAGATGTAAATGAATCAGTTGTAAGATGTAAGGATCGTGTGTGTGGTCTCAGTTGTTGGTGTAACAGTAGAAAGAGTGCTAAAAGACTGGGTCCCGCTGTATTACTCAGGCTGCACTACAGCGTCTATTCACAGGCGCGATCCCACTACTGAGCGGCACGGGGGCTTTGGCCTGCTCCGTCTCCGACCTGGGCCGGTGCACCCCTCCTTAGACGACCTGGTGGTCCCGGGCTCCCCCAGGAGCACCATATCGATACCGAACTTAGTGCGGACACCCGATCGGCATAGTCCGCTGCAGCTCAGAACTCCTGAGCTCAAACGCTCCGCCAGCCTCAGCCTCCCAGTGACTTGGATTACAGGCGCGCGCCACCGCACCCGGCGAGGATCTACTGCCGTCAACGGGCTTTTAACTGCTACACATGTGACGTCATCAGAAATGGCGGCACGCCAGCGACATCTAGCGGCAAAACACTGAAACTGCGTTTAACAGTTTTCTTTTTCTCAGTATTATATTTATTGTTTTTTTGTTCATTTTGAAACAACAGAACAAACATTCACAAACGTCCCCAATAATAACATTATTAAAAAGTTTCCACTTCATATAAAAATCCTCAACTTTACCTCTTACTATGAAAGTCAGTTTTTCTAATGCCAGACTAGAAGACATCTCTTTAATCCATTGACTAGAGTTAGGTCTCAGAATATCTTTCCATATTTTAACAGTTTTCTAAAGTTCATTCACTGAGGCAACATTTTCTTCAGTGACTGCTACAAGCAGTGTGTATTCCTGTGTTAAAGTGAACTCTGTAGATCAGTGGTGCTTTAAGATTTGACATAAATTATATGATCCATTAATAAATATGATACACTATTCAGAGACTTCAGGTCGCATATAATGATGCATAGAGTACTGAAATATCTGCAGCTGTATAGCTCGCATGAGGTTAGATAACACAGACTGTAACTGCATCTGTTTGTCATCTGCAGCTGAAGGCCATGGTTGGAGCTGCAGCTGAAGTCATGAGGTGGAGAGTGGGGCTTCAGGCTGGAGCTGGTTGGCAGAGACTGAAGCTGCAGGGTGAAGGATGTGACCTCAGGTGGCTGGTGAAGGCTGGAGGTTATAGAGGCTGAGGATGTTTATATCTGACACAATCTGCAGGTGGAGGCTGTGACTGAGGATGGAGATGGTAACTGTAGGGTGGAGGCAGAGGCTAGATCTGGAGCTGCTAGGAAAGGCTTGCATTGCTACCTTTACAATCTGAAGGAAGCACACACAAAAAAACTGCAGGTATCCAATTAACGTGCTGATATTAGACACACACAAATAAACAAACAGAGATAAAAAAAAGTGGGGGAAAAAATCTAATTGGATATACGTAGTTGACAATGTGCATATTCCCTTGGGGTTTTATAATATTATGCCCTACAATATACTACAAAAGTCCTTGTTCTACTCCAGAAATCTATAATCAGTTTGTGAGAAAATTAAATTGTGTTTTTTTGGTGTAACTGATGGTCATTGCTCCTCTCCTCCAGGTGGAGGTGGTGACTGATGGTCATTGCTCCTCTCCTCCAGGTGGAGGTGGTGACTGATGGTCATTGCTCCTCCAGGTGGAGGTGGTGACTGATGGTCATTGCTCCTCTCCTCCAGGTGGAGGTGGTGACTGATGGTCATTGCTCCTCCAGGTGGAGGTGGTGACTGATGGTCATTGCTCCTCTCCTCCAGGTGGAGGTGGTGACTGATGGTCATTGCTCCTCCAGGTGGAGGTGGTGACTGATGGTCATTGCTCCTCTCTTCCAGGTGGAGGTGGTGACTGATGGTCATTGCTCCTCTCCTCCAGGTGGAGGAGGTGACTGATGGTCATTGCTCCTCTCCTCCAGGTGGAGGTGGTGACTGATGGTCATTGCTCCTCTCCTCCAGGTGGAGGTGGTGACTGATGGTCATTGCTCCTCCAGGTGGAGGTGGTGACTGATGGTCATTGCTCCTCTCTTCCAGGTGGAGGTGGTGACTGATGGTCATTGCTCCTCTCCTCCAGGTGGAGGAGGTGACTGGTGGTCATTGCTCCTCTCCTCCAGGTGGAGGTGGTGACTGATGGTCATTGCTCCTCTCCTCCAGGTGGAGGTGGTGACTGATGGTCATTGCTCCTCTCCTCCAGGTGGAGGTGGTGACTGATGGTCATTGCTCCTCTCCTCCAGGTGGAGGTGGTGACTGATGGTCATTGCTCCTCCAGGTGGAGGTGGTGACTGATGGTCATTGCTCCTCTCCACCAGGTGGAGGTGGTGTTGGACACACAAACCCAGCTGGTTTGTGAAGGTTTCCATGTGACTAAAGAGATGTAAATGAATCAGTTGTAAGATGTAAGGATCGTGTGTGTGGTCTCAGTTGTTGGTGTAACAGTAGAAAGAGTGCTAAAAGACTGGGTCCCGCTGTATTACTCAGGCTGCACTACAGCGTCTATTCACAGGCGCGATCCCACTACTGAGCGGCACGGGGGCTTTGGCCTGCTCCGTCTCCGACCTGGGCCGGTGCACCCCTCCTTAGACGACCTGGTGGTCCCGGGCTCCCCCAGGAGCACCATATCGATACCGAACTTAGTGCGGACACCCGATCGGCATAGTCCGCTGCAGCTCAGAACTCCTGAGCTCAAACGCTCCGCCAGCCTCAGCCTCCCAGTGACTTGGATTACAGGCGCGCGCCACCGCACCCGGCGAGGATCTACTGCCGTCATCGGGCTTTTAACTGCTACACATGTGACGTCATCAGAAATGGCGGCCAGCCAGCGACATCTAGTGGCCAAACACTGAAACTGATAAAGTTCATTCACTGAGGCAACATTTTCTTCAGTGACTGCTACAAGCACAGTGTGTATTCCTGTCTTAGAGTGAACTCTGTAGATCAGTGGTGCTTTAAGATTTGACATAAATTATATGATCCATTAATAAATATGATACACTATTCAGAGACTTCAGGTCGCATATAATGATGCATAGAGTACTGAAATATCTGCAGCTGTATAGCTCGCATGAGGTTAGATAACACAGACTGTAACTGCATCTGTTTGTCATCTGCACCTGAAGGCCATGGTTGGAGCTGCAGCTGAAGTCATGAGGTGGAGAGTGGGGCTTCAGGCTGGAGCTGGTTGGCAGAGACTGAAGCTGCAGGGTGAAGGATGTGACCTCAGGTGGCTGGTGGAGGCTGGAGGTTATAGAGGCTGAGGATGTTTATATCTGACACAATCTGCAGGTGGAGGCTGTGACTGAGGATGGAGATGGTAACTGTAGGGTGGAGGCAGAGGCTAGATCTGGAGCTGCTAGGAAAGGCTTGCATCACCACCTTTACAATCTGAAGGAAGCACACACACAAAGACTGCAGGTATCCAATTAACGTGCTGATATTAGACACACACAAATAAACAAACAGAGATAAAAAAGTGGGGGAAAAAATCTAATTGAATATACGTAGTTGACAATGTGCATATTCACTTGGGGTTTTATAATATTATGCCCTACAGTATACTGCAAAAGTCCTTGTTCTACTCCAGAAATCTATAATCAGTTTGTGAGAAAATTAAATTGTGTTTTTTTGGTGTGACTGGTGGTCATTGCTCCTCTCCTCCAGGTGGAGGTGGTGACTGATGGTCATTGCTCCTCTCCTCCAGGTGGAGGTGGTGACTGATGGTCATTGCTCCTCTCCTCCAGGTGGAGGTGGTGACTGATGGTCATTGCTCCTCTCCTCCAGGTGGAGGTGGTGACTGATGGTCATTGCTCCTCTCCTCCAGGTGGAGGTGGTGTTGGACACACAAACCCAGCTGGTTTGTGAAGGTTTCCATGTGACTAAAGAGATGTAAATGAATCAGTTGTAAGATGTAAGGATCGTGTGTGTGGTCTCAGTTGTTGGTGTAACAGTAGAAAGAGTGCTAAAAGACTGGGTCCCGCTGTATTACTCAGGCTGCACTACAGCGTCTATTCACAGGCGCGATCCCACTACTGAGCGGCACGGGGGCTTTGGCCTGCTCCGTCTCCGACCTGGGCCGGTGCACCCCTCCTTAGACGACCTGGTGGTCCCGGGCTCCCCCAGGAGCACCATATCGATACCGAACTTAGTGCGGACACCCGATCGGCATAGTCCGCTGCAGCTCAGAACTCCTGAGCTCAAACGCTCCGCCAGCCTCAGCCTCCCAGTGACTTGGATTACAGGCGCGCGCCACCGCACCCGGCGAGGATCTACTGCCGTCAACGGGCTTTTAACTGATACACATGTGACGTCATCAGGGAGCGACATGTCATGTATCTTTAAAAAGCTGTGTGCTATTATCTTATTATCACCATAGACATATATATATATATATATATATATATATAATATACATATATTATATATATTATATAATGTACATATAATATATATTATATTATATAAATATTATATATATTATTATTATTATAAATATATTATGTTATTATATATACATTATTATAATATATATATTATAATAATAATAATATATATATGTCGATAGTGATAATAAGATAATAGCACACAGCTTTTTTTTTCTCTGTATGTGTATCATATTTTATTAATGGATCATATAATTTATGTCAAATCTTAAAGCACCACTGATCTACAGAGTTCACTCTAACACAGGAATACACACTGTGCTTGTAGCAGTCACTGAAGAAAATGTTGCCTCAGTGAATGAACTTTATCAGTTTCAGTGTTTGGCCACTAGATGTCGCTGGCTGGCCACCATTCCTGATGACGTCACATGTGTAGCAGTTAAAAGCCCGATGACGGCTGTAGATCCTCGCCGGGTGCGGTGGCGCGCGCCTGTAATCCAAGTCACTGGGAGGCTGAGGCTGGCGGAGCGTTTGAGCTCAGGAGTTCTGAGCTGCAGCGGACTATGCCGATCGGGTGTCCGCACTAAGTTCGGTATCGATATGGTGCTCCTGGGGGAGCCCGGGACCACCAGGTCGTCTAAGGAGGGGTGCACCGGCCCAGGTCGGAGACGGAGCAGGCCAAAGCCCCCGTGCCGCTCAGTAGTGGGATCGCGCCTGTGAATAGACGCTGTAGTGCAGCCTGAGTAATACAGCGGGACCCAGTCTTTTAGCACTCTTTCTACTGTTACACCAACAACTGAGACCACACACACGATCCTTACATCTTACAACTGATTCATTTACATCTCTTTAGTCACATGGAAACCTTCACAAACCAGCTGGGTTTGTGTGTCCAACACCACCTCCACCTGGTGGAGAGGAGCAATGACCATCAGTCACACCAGTCAATGCAGTACCTCCACAAGTATTAACAGAAAAATGTCCTTAAAGTATCAAAGTTAAGCATACTCATTAAGCAGAGAAAATTCTAACTGCATATTATGCTTGGTATATTCAATTTTATTTTTATTAATATTTTTAATATCTGTTAATCATGACTATTAATAGTGCTTCCTGTATTATATGTAATGTATTGTTGTTGTTGTTTTTTTCTTACCTGGACCTTGAGTCTGCAATAAAGTTTGAATTGAATTGAATATACCAAACATAATATGCAGTTAGAATTTTCTCTGCCTAATGAGATATGCTTACCTTGGATACTTTAAGGACATTTTTCTGGTAAAACTTATGGAGGCTACTTTTACTGAAGTAATATTTTGGCTGCAGGGCTTTTACTGCAGGTACTGCTCTGTACAGTAATTCATTAAACAGCTGAGTTATTTTAACCCTCGAATGTAGAAAAGGTGAGAAAACACATATCAGTTGTCCTGGATCAATATCCAGATCTAATCTACTTTTTAATCAATATATCTTGTTTTTACTTATTTTCTTGTTTTTGCCCTCAGTCCTTAACTTATCTTAACTTATCTCATTCATTCTTTATGGATGATTAAAGATAAGAGACTGAGTAACATTTGAAGAATGGAGCCAACCTTCATACCATTAAGACCATTTACATTACAGCTTTGGCTTGATATTTTGAATTACTTCTGAAAAATAAAAAACCCTCCCGCTTAAGAAAATGACATTGAAGACATTAAATAATACACATAAGCAAAATAATGTACACAAGATGCTTCAGTTTTATGTTCCCAACATCATGAACTTGACAGCAACACATTACAGCATGAAAGGTACACAAGTATAATCCAGGATCATATTTTCATTTGTGTGTTTGTGACCATAATTAACACATGAGCAAAACTAACAAAATAAATTGTTTACATAATCTCATATGCTGATTTTGTTTGTATTTGACACTTGCAACAGACACATTTAGAGTTCACAATTTCCAGTTTATGAAGAAGTTTGGTGAGTTACAGCCAGACAATATTCACAAAAATTGACACCACATTTAACAGGGTCCCATCTGAATATGGACAATGACGACAAGACACAGAACACAAACATTTATATAAAATTAAACTGTTGATATATTTATATTTCATAATTTCTAAACTTCTGCAGCAGACTAGATGGGGAGTCAGCGGCCCAACGAAAACGTCGATGACAGTAATCACCTGCAATGATGAGAAAAGTCAGTTAGTTTTATAGGATTTAATACTGTGAGAACAAAACATACCCATGGTTGGCACATAGTAATAATGAATGGGATGGAAACAGTTTAGACTTGCTGAGGTTACACAGGAATACATTATAATAATTGTTTTATTTCATAAAGAAGAGATGTATCATTTAACCGATGTTGTAACAATAACAATATACTAGTGAAAAACATTATCCTGCTTGCCACCGAGGTTACAAGTGACTTCTAACTTTGCAAATTTGTCTACAGGCAACATTATAGTGTATTTTGTTGATGGCCAGCTTTACATATGTCAAGGGAGGAATGGGAAAAAAAGCAGTCATAGTGAGCTGGTTAGATGAAGAGTTACTATGGAAATGCAGCATTATATAACTGTCATTTTTTGCACGTGGTTTCTGCTTTGTGGTTCCTCATAGCCATCCATCAAGAACTGATTAGTCTGTTGGTATCACAAGCAAACAGAGTAAACTAAAACAGAAAAGCAGCAGGTACACCTGTGGCCCTCTGAACTGATGCTGAAAATTAGATGACATGACTGAAAACTAACAAACCAGTTTGGAAAAAGCTGCTCATACTTTTCTGGATTTTTGGTCCAATTCCCAAACTTAGGTTCAAGTGGTTGCCTTTAATGGAAAACACAACACTTCACAAAAAAGGGGGGTTTGAACGCATCACTTTTCAATATGAGTGCCAAAGGGCCCCCTTTTTTAATATTCAGTAGCCCTATGTCACAGCAGAGGGGCACTTACGTTTTTCTTCTAGTCACCCAGTGTTCCTCGGAGTATAATGTGCCTTTATGGTGTGACCTTATAGGGAAAAAGTATATCCTAACTAAATGAATGGAAGAGGTATCTGTTTTGCATAGCCAGTGTGAACTCTTCTACAAAAACAAGGCACTGTGGAGGACCAGAATTTCTATGCCATTATTGGCCACTTACGTGCTTGTATGCGTTTTGCACTTTAGAAGCAACATACATGAAAATAAATTGGGTCTCCATACTTTCCATTACTTTGAGAACATTTCGTAATTCACTCACCTGCGGATGACATGGCATCATATGAAGAGATCCTCGATGCTTCTTGTTCAGACTGAAGGTCCTCTGCTTGGGAAGTGACAGGCATTTCTGCATTTGAGGCCTCCAACATTGGTTCCTTCTTATTTCTCACAGCCCAGTGCATTGACTGTAAACAGATGACCAAATACATCACCAGGCGTTCTCAGTGATATTTTTTGGAAAATCTATTCAAAAGTCAAAACATACAGTTTTAACAGAGTCATTCAAGGCTTGCCAGTCATGAAATGGAATAGTAACTCCACTTCTTCTCCAATGGTCATAATTTTTTCTCTTGGTTTCATTGCATAAAACCTCTTTGGCTTCCTGCAGCTTTTGGAAATCTGCCACTGTCAGAAAGGAAAAAAAATATCAGGGTCTAAAATGGAACAGTATGCTTACCAAATTAAGAGTAATAAAAAACATTCTTTGCATGCAGTTGTAAGCTCTACATTAAACATAATTTGATTTGAAGTCAAGACATCAGAAAGAGCTGTTTGTGGGATAAATAAGTAAGTAATCATTAACAAAGTTAATTCAAATAAAAAGTTGAGTTCACCTTGACTTCATTTTGCACTTCTGGCTGTTTATAATGATAAAAGCAATGGTTCACATATTTACCTGCACTTGGATTGTCTAGGTGTTTGTCTGGGTGACATGCCAAGGCTTTGATCTTGTATTCATTGAGAATCTGTTCAGTCTCCACAGAAAAAAAGATTAAATAAACACAATGTACTTTTGCCAAACTAAATATTTGAAATTCAGTAATCAGTCACTTATTTTCTATTTCTAAGGGACAGTAATCACCCACTGTGGTAAAACACATTAACATGTACACACATTTCTGTGAGGCCACACAAACAAATATCAATATCATGAATATGTAAGGGAAATACACCCAATGGTTTTCTGAACCAGGTCTATTTTATATTATTATATTGATCTGTTTATTTTGAGGCCTTCAAATACATTATACTGCTCCTATGACGCAAGTATTGTTCTTAGTGTTGCTACATTTATAATGTAAAGTGATATTGTCATTATCGTTTTTGATGTTGCTATCATGTTCCCATGTTGAAGAAAGAATTATCAAGTACAAATACTACGACACAAGCTTTACCGACAGTGGATGACGCACGACTCCTCTGACATCTTTAGCTGAGGCATCAACAGGTCTCTGTTGGATCAGACTAACCTCTGGAGCATGCATCATGTATTAACCTTATAGTTGAACAACTTACAAGTTGCTGATCGTTGGCCCACATCCAGCATTCAACGTTATCTTTTACTTCTGAACTCTTAAAAACCAGCATGTTTTGGTTTGTAGATCCAAACAACCCTTATTTCAGCCAGCAAATAGGCTGATCCTTATAAACCCACTGCTCAGAACTTACCGACGACAATTCATCACATCCTAATAACCCGTAGTAATCCTCCAAGTCCTCTGGTTTGCAGTTCAAAATAGCCTCCATTAAAACCTGTTGAAATGTGTCTGGTTTCTTGTCACGCAGCAGCTTGAATATCTGCTCTCCTGGATCACAGATGTTCCTTTTAATGGTTGCTGAAGGGCTCCCCCTGCTGCTGCTGCTGCTGCTGCGGGTCACTCACTGACAAACTTGATGTTGTTATTATTTTATCAGATTAAGTTATTAATGGAGAAACTGCCTAATAGTAAAATTATCAATGGAGGTTTCTCCTGAGTTGTGGGGAAAATTCCGCGTCCCTTTTCACCATATGACGTATGCTGCATTCAAGTGTCTAAACTAAAGCTCCACACTCAGCTCGTAATTTCGAGCATTCATTGGATCATTTACTCTGTGATAAAAAATCATGTGTTTGATGAGTGGGCTACATATCTTGTGATTTAATGAAAAAGGAAAAAGTTTGCAGGAGGCATTAAGGTTGTAATTAACGAGTATCAACGTGTTCAGATAGATAGATAGATAGTAACTTTATTGATCCCGAGGGAAATTCAAGTTTCCAGCATCACAGTTCCATAGAGCAAAACATGTTAGTAAAAAGGCAGTAAAAAAGTTAATAGTGCAAAGTACAAAGATATAATACCAGATATAAAAATACAAGGAGATGAAGAAAAACTGTTAAAACTGAATATAGTGCAGGGTAACAGCTGAGATACACGACTATTAAAAAAGTGAATATAGTGCAGAAGAGACTGTTAAAAATGAGTATAGTGCAGGGTAACTCCAGTAACTTAATCTATAATATAAAATAATACAAAAGTTGTAAAATATTTTATTGACATGGCTCACATGCTATTTACATTTGACGTCTGCGTTTTACTCACAACTTTGCGTGGTCAAGTGAAACCTAGGTTTAATGTGTTTCATTCTGAGTTTCTTTCTTACATAAAAGCCCTTAAAGTCATGAAAAACAAAAATGCATTGAAACTTCTTAGCATAACAGAAGAATATTAATTACAGGTACAGCCCTAGCCCTTAATTTAATTTATTATTATTTTCATGTATAATTTTACACATTTGATTTGTTCTTGTTCTGTATGTACCTTGTCCTTTTACTTGAATGAAATGATCTATGAGCCATGTTGTTTGTAAATTTGAATTTGTTTAATAAAGTAAAAAAAAACAATGCTAACAATCTTCTGAATTAAAAAAACAAAACAATTCTAAACCCATTCTAAACCCCCCCAAAAAAAACTTTGCATGGTCATGAGTGCTTACTTTTGATTTACAAAAAAAAAAAAAAAGTAAAATATCTGGAAGGCCCTGAATGCAGCACATATTTTGTTATGGTTTTACGTCATCGACGTAAAAAGGGGGCCGTTCCAGCCATCGTCTACTGGTGGAGGATACGTCACGTGCTCTTATGCAAATGAGCCAGCTGTCCTCGAGACGAAGGATCTGCTCAACGGCTCTGCGGGCTCCAAGATGGCGGACGAGGAGACGAGTCTCGGAGCGGCCTCTTCAGGCGCCTCCGGTCCGGAAGAACCGGCCAGGAAACGGTCCAAGATCAGCCCGGTAGCTGACCGAGGAGCCAAAGTAGCTAAAGAAGATGAATTATCGAGCGTGTCGGGGCCTAAAGAGAGCCGGGAGACGGCGGTAGATGGTACGCAGCGAGCAGCGGAGGAGGAGGAAGCAGAGCCGGCGGTGGAGATGGAGGAGGAGGAGGAGGAGGCCTCGGCGGAGACAGACGGAGACAACAATGAGCCGCTGCTCTCAGAGACACACAGACCGGTAGTTAGACTAGACGACAGCGCTGTACCGGGGACAACCGAGCAGGAGGAGGCTGGTATGTAAAGAGCCGGGACTCATTGTGCTTGTTTTACGTCACTTAACCGGCGAGTTAAACACAATGTAACAGTTGACGTCACTTTCTACGTCACTTAACCGGCGAGTTAGACACAATATAACAGTTGACGTCACTTCTTACGTCACTTAACCGGCGAGTTTCTGTGACGCATCTTGTGGGAATTTCACGACACTGACTCATTCCTTCACGGCACTAAACTTTGATAGCCACTTTACGGTTTACATCTCTTTCCTGACTAACGTTCACTTAAAGGTCCCATATTATAAAATAAGTGAGATTTTCATGTTTCTTTTGTTATTATAAAGCAGACTTAAGTCCTATTTAAAACATATAATATAACACACAGTACACATGAACTGAATGGACTGTGATGTTGTGCAATATGCTGCCTTCCACTGTGTAATTGTCTGAAATATGTATTAATTATTTCTTTTTTAAGATATTTTTGAGAGTTCTTTTGACATGGCCATGGAGCATATATACTGTATATTTGTATTCTGGGGGTATTGTTCCTATGCAGAGGGTAGTTTAGTTTATTTATTGACTACTCTGAGGGCGTTTTATATTTTAATAATTTATTTATTTATTGTGTTGAGTTGAATGTGCTACCTATTTTGTACTGTAATTACCTTGTGCCTTTTCTACCTTTTTTCTTTTCTTAAAGCTGACTCGGTGTAAACTGCTCAGAATTCCAATGTACACAGGTGCAAATGGCCAATAAAACTCTTGAATCTAAATACTGTGAAAGTATCGAAACACTCAATCCACAGGGAAATACACACAGCCCGTATTCAGAAACTCTGCATTTGAAACAAGCCGTCAGGATTTCTGCCCATTCGTGATGTCACAAATCGACATATATATTCAGACCTTTGACACAATTTTAAACGTAAACCTTCTAAATGTGTCCCAGTTTATTTCCTGTTGCAGTGTATGTGAATGTCGTCAGCTCACAGAAAGCACACATGGACCCAAGCTGTTGCCTAGCAATGCAGTTCTGTTGCATTTCGTCGCAATTCCTTCAAAATGCGCTAAAACGGAGCGTTTCAGACAGAGGATAAATACAGGCTTAGTCAGGCCGACGGTATGAGGAAAATAAAGTTTTTTTTGAACATTACAGCATGTAAACATGTTCTAGTAGAAACACAAAATACAAGTATGAACCTGAAAATGAGCACGATATGGGACCTCTAAGTTAACCGTACCATAATGAGGTTGTTGCCATGGATATTGGTTGTAAATGGTCATCGTGGTTATTGGAGATAGACGCCACTTATCTTTAGTTATATTTGTTAATGTACAAACTTCTCTCTACTCAGATTTCCTTGGACATGACGATCTCCCCTCCAACGGTCTGGCTGTCACGCCGGACCACAACAACGATGACGACGACAGATCCTCACATGCAAGCTCCAGCGACTGGACACCTCAACCGCAAATAGGTAACTTAAGAGAATTTGAGTAGCATTTGGCAAAAATAGTATGCTGATAGTATGCCTATAGTAAGAAGAAAACAGTTAAAACTACCTACCTTATAATTGCAGGCAGTGACACAGCATATACATTGTGGAATACAAGTCATACTGAGATGTTGTGTTCTCGGCCAGGTTCCTACAGTTTCATCCAGCAACACATCAGAGAGACCGATCCGAGGACCATTCTGAGGGACTTGCTGCCTGAGACTGTACTCCCACCAGATTTAGACGACATGACATTGTGGCAGATCATCATCAACATCTCGGAACCTCCGAAAAGAAAGAAGCGGAAAGATATTAACACCTTAGAAGATGTGGTCAGGCTACTCCATGAAAGTAGAAGGATCCTTGTGCTGACTGGTGCTGGGGTATGCATTTACAGTAATATTATACAGTGGTACTGTTTGAATTACCATCTGTCTGAGTGAATACATACGGTAGTACCAATGTTCATGATATTAAGTCAGAATGCCTGCGTTTTTATTTTTTCTGTAGGTGTCCGTTTCATGTGGAATACCAGACTTTCGCTCCAGAGATGGAATTTATGCACGACTAGCTGTAGATTTTCCTGATCTTCCAGACCCTCAAGCTATGTTTGACATTGAATACTTCAGACGGGACCCAAGACCCTTTTTCAAGTTTGCTAAGGTTTGTTCATTTTGTCCACTTGCTTTTGTGCAAATCAAAGTTGCTAACAATGCATAAAACATGATTTGATCACCCCCCAACTAAGAACCTGATGTAATAAGATAGTAAACTTTGTTAAAATGATGTATTAAAAATTAAACATTCTCACATAAAACTCTGCAAGGTGCTACATAGATGATATGCATAAATACAGAAGTCACTCACAGTCAAAGAAGAAGTCACCTGCAGTCATGATGTTGAACTTTTCCATAGGCTACTGGGCTGCATTTATATTCATTTGGTGTTAAAAGGTCCAATTTGTGTTCCAAGACTTAGCTTATCTGGGTAATATTCACGATTTATAGCAAGCTTGGGAGTTGGTCCAAGTGTTGAATGCATCCTCTTTGTTACAGGAGATCTACCCTGGTCAGTTCCAGCCTTCACCCTGTCACAAATTCATATCTATGCTGGATAAGCAGGGGAAGCTGCTGCGCAATTACACACAAAACATTGATACCTTAGAACAAGTGGCTGGAGTTCAGCGGATTATCCAGTGTCATGGTAAGTGATACAGCTAATAGATGGATCTTGCTTATTTGTTATATAGTTCTGTCCATGGTATTGGTGAAAATCATCATTAACTTTAATTTCAGGGTCGTTTGCAACTGCTTCCTGTCTCGTCTGTAAACACAAAGTGGATTGTGAAGCTATAAGGGAAGACATCTTTAACCAGGTATTTATAGCAGTCGATACTCAATCTTTGCAATGACAACTACAGAACTATAAAAGAACAACCTGATGCTAGCACGGCTGTCAAGATTTAGGTTAACATTTTTTTTAGACTGCATTTAAAGCTACAGTTGGTAACTATAATGAAAATCACTTTTGTCGTTTTTGCTCAAACTGTCACCATATCCTGACAGTAGTACACGTACATGTTTTAAAATGTGATATGGTTTTCAGCTTCAACACTCCTTTAAGAATATCTTGTTATAATGCTAATAACATAAATTCATCCTGTAGGTTGTCCCTCGTTGTCCACGGTGTCCAGATATTCCCCTGGCCATCATGAAACCTGACATTGTCTTCTTTGGAGAGAATCTTCCAGAAATGTTCCACAGAGCTATGAAGCAAGATAAAGATGAGGTGGACCTCTTGATTGTCATTGGCTCTTCACTCAAAGTCCGACCAGTTGCCCTCATCCCAAGTATGTTTTGTTCAGATGAATGGATTTCTGTTTTCTTTAAGATGTACGCTATAACCAATATGTTTTTATCGTGTCTGCCTGCAATGAATCCAAACATACAACATGTAACCTTTTTCTCTTTTCTTCATCCCGTCCAGACTCCATTCCTCATGAAGTGCCTCAGGTCCTGATCAATAGAGAGCAGCTGCCTCACCTCAACTTTGACGTTGAGCTACTTGGGGACTGCGATGTCATTGTCAACGAGCTCTGTCATCGGTTGAGTGGGAACTTTGAGCAGCTCTGCTTCAACACTGTAAGACTCACTGAGACCACAGAGAAACCCCCTCGGCTACCAGAACAGCCACCAAGTGAGGCCTTGCCTGCTTCCAGTGATGCAGCTCAGGAGGAGCAGAAGCAGCACAGTACAGACTCAGTAACTAAGCCTTCAGAGGAGACAGAAAATCTGAATTTCACAGACACTGCTGGTAATAATGTTCCACCTCCAGAGCCTTGTCCAAATGCGCAGTGTCCCAGTGAAGAGACGGCTGAGCCTTCCGAGTTACCAGCAGAAGACGCACCAAAAGAGGAGGCCGCTGAAGTAAAGAGCCAAACCTCCAACCTTGAATTTCGTAGACGATGCTGGATGAGTCGAATCAACAGAAGTCCAATCAGCAAACGCCTTGAGAGTAAGCTTTAGACTATGGTAGACCAAACAACACTGTTTACTATAATTAACAAGTGTGTGTTTTTATCATTATAAATATATTTTATATTTCGATATATTTGAAAGTGAGGCATCATGTGTTTAAACACGTGCTAACCAATTCATCCTACTAATTAGAGATTTCCTCAACAATAGATTATTTTTTTCCCCCATGCAGCAGGAAAATACATGTTAATCCACATAATTATAAATTCTTTAAAATCTTCTTCAGATATTGATTTCAGCACTGTAAATTGTTTGTATTGTTTCCCACAGCAGGCCAGTACCTGTTTCAAACACCAAATCACTATATCTTCCATGGGGCTGAGGTTTACTCCGACTCTGAAGATGAGACGTCGAGCTCCTGCGGGAGTGACAGTGACGAGTCTGAATGCAGTGCAGATGGGGTGGAAGACGACAGCGAGCCGGAGGCAGCCGACACACTAGCAGCGGATGGAGAGACAAGCCTCAGAGACACAATACAACACACTTTAGCCAATGAGGCCACGTCAAGTGTGCAGACAGACAATACTTCTGAAAAGACTCAGAGCACCACGCCGCTTTAAATGTAAAGTACCCTGTCGACAAAGCACTAATTGTCTTTTTTATATATATATATATATGTTTCGTATATTTTTGACTCATCAACCTTACTATTATTTTTCATAAAGTTGAAATTGCGTGACAACTTTGTGTGAATATGCAGCAATTTTTATTTTATTTTTTTTATGTGCCCAGTTTGGTCACATGCATTGTGTCTGAAACATCATACTGTATACTACTTACTAAACAGATTGCAGTAGCTTTTTTCTTTTTAGGATTTCTTTCCATGTGCTCATCGAATTTTCATTCACATTTTGAGAAATTCTTCTTCTGATACATCCACTGCAGCGTACTGTGAATGCAACACTAGATTAAGCTTTAATTCCTAAATTTCAGTCATTATAAAAGCAAAGACTTCATACAGTATGTCTCAGTCCATAGTGTGAAGTCAGCTGTGGTCTTTGTTGTGTTTTAGAGGTGGTTCATGTTACCATTGGGAAACATGTAAATATATACAAGCCTACTGTCTGCTAAATAGTGGGGTACTATGAGTTTCAGACACATACATAAATCTTCAGATGGTTTACTTGAACACATTGTCTAACTTGCAATATAAATGTTCAGCTCTGCCCTTTCATGAGGGTAAATGCTAGAAAAAAAAGAACAGTACTCTTTAATTTTAGACCAAAGAACACTTTATCAACACGCTCCTATGTTGTCATAAGCTTTGTATGTTTAACCTGTCATTTAAATCTTGGAAAAAAATATAACTATTGAAAAGGTGTTCCTTCCGACATGTGGCAGCTACTTTTTATGGTCAAGCCTCTTATTTTTATACTCTGATGTGAGACATACTCATCAAAGAGTAGATGATAGTTATACAAAGTTATACTAAGTTGTAATATTAAGCCTTAGGAATATATTCAATGAGTTCACATTGAAAAATGGCACTTTTTTTCCTTTCTTATAAAAAGCGGTTTTGTTGCCCATGTCACTTTTCATAGAATATAGAGTTAAAGACATTCATTATACAGAGGGAGTCTACTGCCTGTAAAGATTAAGTGTTGGGTAGATAGACATATTTGAGCCAATGTGTTGGATAAAGGTATACTCTCTACACCAACATAGTTCACATTTTCAAGATAATGTTTTGTTTACGGTTTAAGGAGTTGTTTTTTTTTACATCCTTATAGTTGTTATCTATTCTGCGGGTTCTCAGTAAAAAAAAAAAGAATGAAAAACACTGACAATTTCTGTTATTTCATACTCACTCCAGTCAGCCAGGTGTTGTTTACATCAACATCTTCACAACCTGGTGACTAGTGGAGCCACCTAGAGGCCTCTGAGCTCAGCCTGCCAGTTCCTCATTCCTCTTTATGGGGCTTGAGAGGGCTTCCACGATCATTTCAACATTATAGTCTGAGAGAAGTGCCTTTTATAACAGCGAAACTGTGCAACATGTCAGGATTTATCTTTAGCAGAGTGTGGATAAAGCCTGGGGGGATGTTTTGTTTGTTTGTTAGTGGAGTACCATTACTAACCCTTCCTGGTTCTGCACATGAGCAGTATGTATCATTTAGTTATAATATCAAGATAATCTATCAGTTAACAGTCGGTTCTTTCATATTTAGACTTTAAAATACTTGTACACGGTCCCACTTGACTATAACGTTACCATAAATACTGCTTCTTTATTTAGCTGAAGTCTTTTAGAACTACATTTCCCTGTTTTCTTTGCTGTCCCTTAATACGGCATGTCGTAAAAATTCTGTTAACAGTAGTGATGGGAATTCCGTCTCTTTTTAGTGAGCCAGATCATTTAGCTCAGCTCAACAAGAAGAGCCGGCTCTTTCGGCTCCCAAACGGCTTTTCATTTTACCACTTCTGCCTTTTTATAATTCAGCCAAATTTAGAGCTGTTTTGACTTATGATTAGTATTGGTGCGCATATATCACTTAAATTATTCAATATAATTATACTAAACCTTATAATTTCCAGAATACCATAATTTTACATGCTGCTTCGTTTCCGACACAGAAGGGTCCCAAGCTGGATTCAATCCTGCAATCCTCTGGCTGTGAGGCGCCAGTGCTAACCACTGCACCACCATGCAGCTGCTTGATGATATGCTTGCATATGCGCGCTCGCGTGTGGCCAGCGTCCCCGCTCCTCTGCCTGCCTGCCTTCACTCAGACAGCGTGCGCGTTCTCGCGTACTCGCTCCACCTCTAGACGTGAACGCGCGCTCACTCCACACTGCAGAAGAGTTAGTTTAGCTCTGAGAATATCTAGTGAAAGTACAGTGGACGTTTGTGCAGAAATAAATGCTGCAGCTCCTCCAGACCAACAGAGGTTTTCCGTGTCTTGTGAAGTGACGGGGCTCCGCAGCGAGACACGTTATCGTCTCGTTACCGACCGGGTGCTGGTGTCTCCCTGCTCACTCCGGCTGCGGGCGGAGGGAGACGAGTTTCTCGCTGCGGAGCCGCAAAGTTTCTCGCTGCGGAGAAGCAAACACAGTATCAGCATTGATTCATGGAGAGACCTCCATCTGGTCAGCTAACATTACTGCCAAGCAGCTGAAATATAGAGTGATATTGTGGTTTTAGCTGACGTGTGTTGCCTCACTGTTTTGAGCGATGCTCGTTCATGTCTATGTAGAGCGAGCACAAGCGCGAGCCCGACGCTGACTTTCGTTGACTTAATGGCCACAGGTGTCGCTGTTAACGAGCATTTCTGAAAGTTACAAATAGTCCCTTTAAAAGAGCCGGTTCAAAGAGCCGGCTCTTTGAACCGGCTCGTTCATAACCGACACATCTCTAGATAACAGCGAACCAACTGTCCTGTAATACGGCATGTCGTAAAGATTCAGCTAACAGTTGAACCGAGATGGACACCACCGGAGACGCCTGACAGTTTGTTGTCTTTACATCTACACCAGACATGTTTCTGGGTTGACTTCAGGCTTCAAGCACACGGGACCGGTTGTGAACATGGAGGCGATGGAAGATGACAGTTTGGACCTAAAAGACGATCACAACCACAACTACTGTGCGAGCAGCAGCAGCAGCAGCAGCAGCAACAACAAGGTCCGCTCGTATCTGAGCAGCCAGCTGGCGGAGGTAACCACGGTACCGGTACCGGGAGGAGGAGAACCGGGGACTCGACGGGGGAAGCTGATGTGGACCGGCAGCAGCAGCAGCAGCACCGCGGGGTCAAAGTTCATGGACTCGGATTCAGGCAGTGAGAGCAGCGAAGTCAGCGAGACTGACTGCACGGCTCCTCCAGCCGCTGCTGAGGGCAAATTCACCCTCGACTCTACTTCCAAGTTCCGTAAGTACAACATGATGAAGAGCAGGCAGTGTCACACAGCAGCAGGCCTGACATCCTGCAGACACTCTGCACATCGGCCTGCTGCAGCAGCACTAATCATGTGATGCTCCTGGTAGAAGACAGTCGCTCTTGTTAGGCCTGATGGTTTTGATCACAATCATGTTGCTGACCAGTTGTCCTCTTTCTCACTCAGTTCTGAATGCAATGGCTGTAGAAGACTACCGCAAAAACCACTGGCCAAACCTGGAGAAGGCAATAGACCGTCTGCTGATTCAGAATCCCACAGACCACATCTCTGTGTCTTATGCACAGATATACAGGTAAGATAGGTAAACACACACCTGAGCTAGGGACAGATGTTCTCACTGATTTATGTTGCCTCAAGGATGCCCTATACATTTTGCCATGTGCATCACAGGTAATGCTGGATTTATTATTTTCCTTTTCATTTAACCAGGTTAGTCCCATTGAGATCAAAGATCTCTTTTACAAAGGGAGACCTTGCCCAAGATAGCAGCAAGACAGTTATAGTGAAAGTAACAGACAACACATGAATTAACATCTTTAAAGGGACTGTTTGTAAGAATCAGAAATGCTTGTTAACAACGACACCTGTGGCTGTTAAGTCAATGAAAGTCAGCGTCGGGCTCGCGCTCGTGCTCGCTCTACATAGACATGAATGAGCATCGCTCAAAACAGTGAGGCGACACACGTCAGTTAAAACCACAATATCACTCTATATTTCACCTGCTTGGCAGTAATGTTAGCTGACCAGACGAAGGTCTCTCCATGAATCACTGCTGATACTAGTGTCGGCTTTTCCTGCCTCAGCCTCCCGACCGCGGCCGGAGGGAACAGAGGAGACACCGGCGTTTTGGTCGGAGACGATAAGGTAACTCACTGCGGAGCCCCGTCACTTCACAAGACACGGGAAACCTCTGTTGGTCTGGAGGAGCTGCAGCATTTATTTCTGCACAAACGTCCACTGTACATTCACTAGATATTCTCAGAGCTAAACTAACTCTTCTGCAGTGTGTAGTGTGCGCGCATGCACGTGAGGTGGAGCGAGCTGAGTGAAGGCAAGCAGGCAGAGTACAGCAGAGACTCCGGCCCTGGAGACCAAAGCTTTGGTCTCCCCCGCGTCCTCCGACCGCGGCCAACACTGTTTAACAGACGGGCTTCACTAGATATAACTTTGCGGTTTTGGTGCTTCCGTGTAGTTTGTGTTGGAGTCTGAGTCTGAACAGCGTAGCCACACGCGACATGCATTTGCGAGCGCGCATGGGACACCAACCCGGGTGATTTATACGTGCAAGAAGTTACAAACAGTCCCTTTTAAAACTTGCTCATACAAAACACTTACACACAGACAACCTGGACTGCAGCGATTTCCCCAGAGCTTTAAACTCATTCAAGGTAACTAAGTTTTGAAGTTGAAGATCAGATTGTACATTATTCCAAGCAGTAGTTGCTGAAAACCTAAAAGCTTTCTTTCCCAATTCAGTTCGTGCTTTGGGAACAATAAATTACAAAATGTCAATAGAACGAAGATTATGACTTCCAGTTTTCCTTTTCAAAAGTGAAGACAAGTTACATTTCTTTACCGGTCTGGGTTTCTCTGCTTTGTTTTCCTAGTTACGTCTACAAGTGTGTCTGTCAGCAGCACTCTGAGCTGCTCTACAATGATTTGACGTTAAAAATAACAAATCATCTGCAGCAGGTTTCTACCCATCTACAAGTAAGCAAATCCAAATACAAGGGAATTATTATATAAAGCACATAAATAAACTATGAAATGACTAATACTTTTATTCTTGTTTTCCAGGCCAGCCCACCTGAGGACTTCATTGAGAACTTTAATGTTGCGCTGACGCAATACACAGCTTCTCTTCAATGTATAGTTCCTGTATTTATGTACTTGGTAGGCATCTTTTTTTTTTCTGTCAAATATCTTGGACTATTAAAGGGACTGTTTGTAACTTCTTACAGGTATAAATCACCCGGGTCGGTGTCCCATGCGCGCTCGCGTGTGGCTACGCTGTTTAGACAAGACTCCAACATAAACTACACCAAGCACAAAACCTCAAAGTTATATCTAGTGAAGCCCGTCTCGCAAAACAGTGTTGGCCGTGATCGGAGGACGCGGGGGAGACTGTAGCTTTGGTCTCCATGGCCGGAGTCTCTGCTGTACTCTGCTCCGCTGCCTGCTTGCCTTCACTCACAGCTCACTCCACCTCACGTGCATGCGCGCACACTACACACTGCAGAAGACTTTGTAGCTCTGAGAATATCTAGTGAATGTACAGTGGACGTTTGTGCAGAAATAAATCATGCAGCTCCTCCAGACCGACAGAGGTTTTCCGTGTCTTGTGAAGTGACGGGGCTCCGCAGCGAGAAACGTTATTGTGTCCGACCGGGTGCCGGTGTCTCCCTCCGGCCGCTGTCGGGAGGCTGATGCAGGAAAAGCCAACACTAGGATCAGCAGTGATTCATGGAGAGGCCTTCGTCTGGTCAGCTAACATTACTGCCAAGCAGCTGAAATATAGAGTGATATTGTGGTTTTAGCTGACGTGTGTCTCCTCGCTGTTTTGAGCGATGCTCGTTCATGTCTATTTAGAGCGAGCACAAGCGCGAGCCCGACGCTGACTTTCGTTGTCTTAACGGCCACAGGTGTCGCTGTTAACAAGCATTTCTGATTCTTACAAACAGTCCCTTTTAAGTGAAATTTATTCATTCCGTGCAACAGAAGTATGGTCTTGTGCTACGGCGTAACTCTTTTTCTCAATTGTTTTTCATGTTCAATGTTTTCAGAACAAGTTCTACATCGAGTCAAAGCTGAACAGAGACCTCAGAGAGGATCTGATGAAGCTGTTTGCCGATCACGTCGCAGAAATACATGTGAACACACTGATGCGTGAGTGCATTGCTTCATTTGAAGCCCTGATGGCTATCATGACATTTGAAAATTGTCCCTCCGCTTGTAATTGTGAACAAAATGTATAATCTACATTTGGCTAAATCGAGGGCAGATGTTTTATCTCAGCCCATTGTGCTCCCTTATCCTGGAAAGTGCAGGAGTTTTGATTCAGGACGTGGGAACTGCACCTACAGAAGACTTAATTCTTCACTAACACACACGACTTCTGAAATATTTGTGTTTTTTAATTTATTCTTTTCTTGTTCGTGTTCAGCTCTTCTCATCAAAGCTCATTCCATGCCGTTTCAAGTGCAGCCATCTACAATGGCCAGCGTGGTTAAAGGCCTCTACAGCCTCCGACCAGGTGAGCTATGTTCATTGTTATTGAGGGTTGTATTGTCTGCTTTAGTGTCATTTATAGGGATGCACCAATACCGGATCGGATATCGGAACAATACTGACTCAAATAGCTTGATCGGGTATCGATATATACAAAGTAAATTATATACTGGAATTTTTAAGTTTTGACCAATTTGTTGCTGCATTAAAAAGGTTTTTGTTGTTAATTTTGAAGACTTTTTTTTACCAAGTTGCAGGTGTAAGATTTATTATTTTAATACAATTCAGTATTAATTTGTTACATTTTGTTTTACAAAGTTAGGAAAGTAATGCTTAAGTCAAGCCTGATCCAGTCACTTCCATACAGTGAGGCATGCAGTTTATTAATTAAACACTGGTATCGGATCGGTACTCGGTATCGATACCCAAAGCCCAGGTATCTCTATAAGGACTGAATAAGTCGGAGTGGTGCATCTCGAGTCATGTAATCGCGTTTCTGCTGAAAGCTAATGTAATCTTTTTGCCTCCACTATAGCAAACAAAACAGAAATATTGGTTTATTTCCTCCACCTTCAGAATAAGCTGCACTACACGTGTTCCTCTGTTTCAGACTGGGCCCAGTTAGCCCCGGCTCTCTTCTCTGGGTTTATTCCCCAAATCAACCCTCCTGCTGTGGAGTCTCTGCTGCCGGACTACGCCGCTCACGACCAGAAGTTACAGATGGAGCTCTCCATGAATGGATTTCCGCGGTCTGTTTTTCTGACGCATCAGTCTCAGATAGTCCCAGTCTGAACATAAACACAACTTTTTGGGTAGGCGCTTTACTTTAAATCACTGATGTGACGTGTTTTTGTTTTCCAGAGGTGACCAGTCTCGCAAACGGGCCAGCGATGACTCCTGATGGCAGCGCCACCGTCGCCGCCAGATTTGTTGCAGAACTATTACTGTGCCTCCTACATCTTTATCACAAGTTGGCTCACTGCACTTGGTACAATGTTGACAATGTGTCAGTTTCATCTCCCTCGACTCAAGGTCACAAAACACTGTGAACAACAAAGAGAACATGATGTTGGGTTGTTGAGCAGAAGCTTAATCTTACTGCACTAAAAAGAAAAGCACACAGACTTCCATTATGGTGCTTCCCTCTGTGATAATGATGCATCCAGCTTCAGTATTTGTGGGATGCTGCTGTGTGCGCTGAGATTGGTTTCGTCGTGTTCTCCTCATTTGAAGAGTGCCTTCATGGTGCCTTCTGATCGGATATCCTAACGAGGGATAGGCTGATGATGGGTATTTCATTCCTAACCTTTAACATGGAAGTGTCTTTTTGATAGACTGGGCTAATCAACACTTTCTATTGCTGCTAATAAAACTGTCCATGTGATAATACTACAACTCCCTCAGTTTCACCCACTGTGTCTGTAACCCAGTGGCTTGACTCAACACAAATGAGTGTGGAAAGAAATGAGAGCAAGGGGAACTAAGTCATTGACTCAACTATGATTCTCTTCTTCATGTTGCCTTTACTGTGTTGGTAAACCGGATTGTATTTTCCTGTTACGCCAAAGAGGATTTTTTTTCTTTTTATATATATAATGCATTGGATTCAAGCTGACATTGTTAATGTTGTATACTGTCTGAGTCACTGAGCCATTTAATTTTTTGATACTAGCAAGTTTTGAGCTTTGGTTGACCTGTTTGTTTGTTTGTTTGTTTGTTTGTTGGGCTTGAGTCAAATTTAACTTTAAATATCACCTGTCTGTGTTAGCCTTGCATGTAGGATTGGTAGGGATTGCCATTTAGGACATTACACTGTTTGCCAGACAGCTTAAACAACAACAGAATAGTGTTTGACAATTTCCTAATTTTACTACAGTTTGTTTGACAACTTGCCTAAATCATCCCTAAACTGTAAATACATCGAATCTGATGCATGGATGGCCCGAGTCTGGCGTACTTGTGCATTAAATGTTCCTAACATGTATAGCCTGTTCATGATGTAAATAGTTTTTGGTCTTTGCATAGTGAGTCAGTGTACACTAGCTTTTGTCACAGATGCATTTTTGTTAAATGATTCACATGAATAGTATTTGATACAATGTCTTACACTGTTTTAAGTGTAGACGCTCAGGCTTGCTTTTGGTTTCTGTGAGTCTTGAAAATGGTTCTCGTTGACTTTCAAATAAACTAATTTCATTAATCGTGGGGCACAGAGGTGGTTTTATTTTTCACTATTCAATATTTAAAATCTGGGCAAATGTCTTTCTCTTCAATAAGTAGGCATTACGATAAACCTGAAGAAGTAGAAGAAAGTCAGACTGACTGCAGATGCCAAACACTGGACGTACTGATTTCCTTGCTGAGATATCACTTTCTCTCTAACATGCTGCAAAAAAATATCCATGTTGAAAAACAACTGAACAACTGTGAATAAACTTCCACTTGGCTCAAATGCTGTTCCAGAAATATGTTACAAATAAATCTTTTTTCTAAAACCAATAAAATCCTTGAAGCCAGATGTTTTACCACCTTTTTTTTTTACAACACACTAGGGCTGTGTATTGGCAAGAATCTGGCGATACGATACGTATCATGATACAGGGGTTACGATTCAATATATTGCGATACTGTAAGCCGGGGGTTCTCAAACTTTTTGGGGCTAGGGACGCTATATAGGGGAGACAATTTTCCAAGGACCAAAAAAAAAATAAATTGTAAAAGTGTAGAAGAGCTTAGAACATTATGATCGAAATATATGATGGCCATTCCCATGCTCTATTATGTCTCATAAATTGTTGCAGTAATTTTTGGGTTGATACCATTTGTTACTCAGATTTGGTGCTAAATTTAACCATTTTTACCAAAGACGAATTGATAAAAATGATCAACAATCCCTCCAAAATACCACCTTAAGACACCAAGATCTTGAGGAACAAGCTAGCATGACATGGTTGGTACCAGTGGATTCCTTGGGTCTTCTAGGTTCATATGATATTAGTACATTTACTCTAGCTCTAAATCTGCTACAGCCTCTGAAAGACAGTAAAGTCGGTCGGGATCGCGGGTCTCAAAGGGTTAACAGTAGCATAGTCCTAATAAATCCAGATATTTAAACTCACTTATTTAAAGCTGACCTTCAGTGAGTGCTTCAACTTAAAAATAATGAACTTATTGCTGTGTCTCACAATAATCAATCAGAGTTTCTATTGGCCCAAAGCTAACGTGGGAGGGAGTAATGACACAATATGCTCCCCATTTGTAGATATACACTTTTTAATGATACAGCACAATTTTATAATTTATAGCAATTTTTTGCGGACCCCACTTTGAGAATCACTGCTGTAAGCAAGGCGATGTATTGCAATCTAATTTGAGGAAAACTGTCATATAAAGAACACACCACTATATGCATTAAATCTGAGTAAAATTTTTACTTTTTTATGCAATCAGAACAGAGGGATCTGTATTTGCATTTATCATAGTCCCTGTAACATCCAACATAAAAGCACTACTTTGAGAGGGCACATACACTGAGAGGGCGCATCTCTTTGACAATGAAAACATTTTTGGACTGAGTTAATCTTTGCATGTAAATTATTAATTAAAAGTCAATATGATGTTTTTGAGAATCGTTATCGCGATATTCAATATTTTCTTACACCCCTAGAATACACACAACATTAGTGCTTTGGAAATTGATAAGTGCTGTTAATCTGCTGTGTTAACATTAGTGTCTGGGAGGCTCAACAAGGGGCTTCTAATTCTGTAGGATGGAGGCCTCTGACGGACCCCTGGAGGAGGAATCCCTTTACCCCCCTGGCCAATGAGCTGGGACGCCACCCAGACACATGGGCCAGGCCTCCCTAAAATAACCTGCGACTACTGCACTGACAAATGTTGCTACTTGTACTGGTGACAGGTTACCCTAGCTACTCGGCTCCATATTTTCCTGTAAACTCCAAGGTGAACTCTGTGCTTTAAAACCAGGGAGGCTGGGGCAGCTGCCTGTGTCCAAGATTTCCCCAGGTGGCAGCCGACCGGAAGACCAGAATCTCCCTCTTTGAGCACAGGTGCACTCTGAGGATTTACCAGTCCTTCACAGGGGCCAGCTGGGTTTATTCTGAAGGTAAAACAAACCACCCCCCTAATTTAATTGTTGTTCACTGTGTCCTGTTGACTATCTTCTGGCATCAGCCTCATATGCTGTGTATAGACTGAGAAAATCTCTGACATTGAGCCTCAGACAAGCTCGAGTCTATTTCTGTTTGAATGTTAAATTGAATTATCTTAACCTGCCTGCTGTGTTTAGCCTGAGCTTCATCTGCGTGGGCTGTGAACTGTGTGCAATCTCACTCAGCAATGTTCCATTTATGATAATTATAGTTCTGTTTGTGATATTTGCTTAATGACTGTTGTGTCTAATCAAAATCATGACAACAAGGGCACACAGCATGAGTGGGACTGCTTTTTTTGTGTTGATTTTCTTCATGTAAACTGACCCCTCGCTATTATTAGATATGACTCGATGGGCTTGGAGCCTGTTTGCAAAGGATTAATGTACACAACAGCTGCAGCTTCAGGTCCGTTGGAAGGGCATTGCTGCCTCTCTTAATTGCGCAGATTTGAGTGTCAGTAGCATATGTGTACCCTATCTCATGTCTGTACTCAATAACTTGCTCATGCCTAGTGTCAAAAAGTTGTGCAAAGACTAAACGTCACTTAAGTGTTGGTATGAGGTGGAAGCCTGCCTGTGTCCCATCAGATCTGGTTTCAGGGCTTGAACCTGATCCCCTGTTGAGGCCAAAGGAAGGCTGAAATTAGGCTAATATAAAAAAACTATTTTTACCACATATAACCTGCTTTTAACTACAGCCTCTGCACTTATGTTCCATCTTTTCACCAAATATTTTTTATTTAAGTGTAATATTAATGTGAATTATATCTAAGGTACACATCGGTAAATGTTTTTATTAGCTCTTTACTGTATTTATCAGATATATCTAATAAATATGTGAAGGAATCAAAACATTTAATTGACTTCTGACTATTAGTCATTCTTCCTTTAGTTTCTGTAGTCATTTAAAAGGTCTGTTAGACATCTTATTTACTGCAAGTTGCATATACTTTACATTAGGGCTGCAAATAACGATTAGAATAAATCTTACTGTGATTAGTTTCTCAATTCATTGATAAAACATTTGTTCTATAAAATGTCAGAAAATAGTGAAAAATTTCATAATTTCCCAAAACCAAGTGGACGTCTTTCTTGTTTGCTTGCCGGTCTGAAAAACAGTCCAAACCCCGAAGATATTTAGTTTCAAAGAAGATAAAGAAAAGCAGCAAATCTTCACAGACGGTGGAATCTGTGCATTTTTAGCATTTTTGCTTCTCTATCGATCGACTAATCGATTAATTGACTAATCGTTTCAGTTCTCCAGCTTGTCATACTATATGCTTTTAGATTGATGTCCGGTCCTCCAGACAGCCACTGGTTTCAGTCATTTTCAGTGCAGTATGAAAATTAACTTGTAGAGATCCATCCATCACAGTGAACATTTAGTTATGTTTTGTATAGAGTATTTTCTCCACACAGATACTTGAATAGTGTGGAATGTAATTGAATATCCTGTGAATATTTCCACAGCATGCAGGAGAACAACATTGACCAGCCACCGTCACTGTCTCAGCTCTTAAGAGAGAGCTACCTGGCAGAAGCCAAAGCCCAGCAGCGCCACAGCGAGATGAGCCGCTCGGACGCTTCTTCCTCACGCCTTCAGATCTACGGGTCACTTAAAGGCAAGGCTGAGGACTCTGTGGGCCACAATGATCCCCAATTCCCAGACCTCTCAGCGTTCCTCAGCCAAGAGGAGCTGGATAAGAGTGTGAACCTGGCCCGCCAGGCCATTGGACATGAGTCTCGAGAGGAGAGGGCAGAGGTCAAGGCCTCTGTCACACCATTAACCCCCTCCAACATCTCCTCAGTCTCTTCCTCCGAACGCCCATCTGTTCCCTTTGCTAACCCCTCTCCTGCTCCTTTTGCCGCCCCCTCCACTGTGCCCTTCACCAAGCCAGCCCCTGAACTCAGAGAACTGCCAGCAACACACACGACATTCACATCAGACAGAAAGATGCACAAAGCGTCCGCACAGCAGGAAAACATGATCAGGAACACAAGAGACTCCGGTGAGGGATTCGACGACTTTGACAGGTCGGCGAGGAACGCCCCATACGGTGTGGAGACCCAGTCCAAGAAGGAGTTCCTCAACAAGGCAGCAGACTTCATTGAGGAGCTCTCCTCTCTCTTCAAGGCTAACAGCTCCAAACGGGTACGACCGAGAGGGTCCAAATCCCACAGGAGTAGGAACCAGAACAAGAGCCAGAGCGATGGGACGGTTCATCCCCTCAGCACAGACAACAGGGAGCGCTCTGCCATGCCCGTGGAGGTGGAGATGGAGAGACCCAGCCCTGCTGTTAGCCACCAACCAGAGCCCCAGCTGGACTCTGGGATTGGGCACGTAGAGTTTCAGGACAGCAGGATTACTGGGGAGCAGCAGCAAGACTCTGTTTCCCAGGAGGTGCAGAAGGAGGAGGCTGAAAGCTGTGCCCTGACAGAAACTCCATACCCAGCGGAGGCTGCGTGTGAGCCTCCTTGTTTCATCCAGAAATTGAAAAGCAGGGAGGTTCCAGAGGGCAGCAAAGTCCAATTGGACTGCATTGTCAGAGGACTCCCTGTGCCTGAAGTCCGGTAAGGCAAATAAGTTCTGATATCAGTTTATTTCTTAGCTGGAGTTACAGTAAGCCTTTCTGCTTCCATGATCTTTTAAAACGAGTCTACATTACATGAAAAAGCAGAAAGGCCAGTGTGCTGTGAGGTAGTGTCAGTGGAGATTTTGCAGCGTACTGAAGGATCTGGATCCATTTGGATTACCTTTTTGTTTGTGGAAGATCTTACGAGAACAAGAGTTTAGGGTAAGATGTCGTGATATTAGTTTTACTAAGTGATAGAATTTACTAAAGTACTTTACTTCAGAACAAATTTGGGGTATTTGTACTTTACTTATACTAAAGCATTTCCATTTTAGGCTACTTTGTACTTCTACTTCACTACATATCAGAGAGAAATATTGTACTTTTTACTCCACTGCATTTATTTGACAGCTCTAGTTACTAGATACTTTACATACAAAACATATTATGATCTTATAATATATATTATAAATGTAACCACCCAACAGTGTATAAAAAGTCTACTAACTAGACAACTAACTTCAACAGTAAAACAATAAACACATTATTACATCAGTAATAATCCAATCATTTAATATCTAATTGTATAACACTAACGGGAACAATTTTGTGAATTATGAGTACTTTTACTTTTGATACTTTATGTACATTTTTGCTAATAATACATATTTTACTGAAGTGACATTTTCAATGCAGGACTTTAACCTGTGATGGAGTCTCAGTATTATTTGGCAGATGAAAGAATTTTAGAGCACTGTTGTCAAAGCTTTTAAAAAATATACAGAGAAATACAGGGTGTATATCAGAGCCCAATATTATCGTTCAATATTAACTTATACATTTACAGGTATTGCCACCTGTGCCTGCTAATATGTAACAAGAAATTGCTGTAGACAAGTGCAAAAGATATGTTTGAATTATTGTAGGAACGGTCTGACTCTCAGTTTGTTCACCAGAAAAAAATTGTTTGTGTATGTCTTATGCATTTATGTTAAAAATGTATATATATTGGCCAATTTATTGTAGATTTTTTAACTCTGAAATAATAATATGGGTATCAGCCAGACAAAGCCAGTGTCAGTCAGACTCCATGTCTGTGCCTGAGCCTCAGACAATACTGAATCATTATTACAAAGTGTTTTGAGACGTGTGAGTTAAGAGGAATGGTGTTTCTCTCTTTGGAGATCCAGACAGAAGTGACGTGTGATGATAGCCAACAGCTGGTTCTGAATGGTGCGGAGTGTGTGTTTGTGTTTGTTTGTGTGTGTTTGTTGGTGGTCAGGGTTATATCTGGGACAAATGAGAATCACATCTGTCGTTCTTAAGAAGAATAACATCAGATTCTAATGAGAGTGCCATCCTAATTAACGACCATTTAGGAGAGGGATTCACACTTCTCATTGTATTCAGGTAACAGAGTAAAGCAGAATACATTTTGAAGACTAACATGATGGTGCTTACTAATTTACACTCTTGTTAATGCTTGTCTGGAGCTTTTTTATGGCAGTTTTGTCAGATATGTTTTAAAACCCTGGCCGGACTCGCACTCCCAGGACAACAAAGCCTTGAATTGAAGTGAAGCTGAGGTTTCAGACTATAGAGGGCATGGGTTTGTTAGTCCTACTGGACATTGTTGAGTCACCAACAGAAAAGTGTCCAGGGAGAATGTAGCTCTCTGCCATTTTTAGACCGGACTGGCACTGCAAGCTGTAGTCGCGTCTGATAATGGAACCTACTGAGCTCTTGACAGAAGCATGAACAGTTTGGTAAGATGATTTTTAGTTTTTGGTCTCAGGCTCTTACAAAAGTCTGAAGAGCTGAGTTCTGTTTCAGTGGTTTCTACTTAAATGTTACTTCCTTAATATTGTGTTCAAGCTTCTCTCTTATTTGGCTGTTAACATAAAGCTTTTTTTCATTGGTGATGTTTGTTTCTCCTTCCTCTGCAGCTACTGGGTTAGTAACTATGACTTAAAGGAGTCAAAATAGACTTGTCAGGTTCATATTTCCCATCAGTTTGCAGCGGTGTAGTGTCTGTGGTGCGTCAGGGTATAGCATTGTGTGTATACGGAGTCTATGTTTAGCGTTATGCGTATGTGATTGGGTCAGCCAGTCAGAGCTCCCAGGCTCCAGAGGGAATCTCCTCTCTGGTTCTGAAGTCCAGAGGGAAAATAGCCCTGACAGGTGCAGCGAGCAGCGAGCGGGGTCCTTTACCTCCTCTACTACTCATGCTTTCAATTTAGACCCTTACTCATTAGAAAGTGACATAGACTCGCCTCAGGCAGAACATTGACAGCATATTCCAGCTTGTCTAGTCTAATAGTGTAATTGCCTGCGTATTTATTTGAAAAAGTGTTTCATGTACTGTATGTGATTCATGAGCCTGGATATGATTTATGACTGTATGATGACGTCTTGCCAAAGAGTAACACGTCACCTCATTCCTGTATGTTTATTGGCTGGATTTTTATAAAGCATCAAGACCTCATCTGCTCAGAATAGATGTGCTTTGACGTAGAGGCCGCTGCATTATATTGCTGGTCAGGAGAGGGAAAATTATTTTTACTATTATAGTTTTACAATGAATAAATAGACTGTTGCCAACTGCTACTCCAATAACTGGTATGTAACGTTAGCCAGGTAGGACGTTTTTCTTGTCATTTATCACATGTTTTAATATGATTTCAGCCCATTTATTCATAATTATTTAATATAATAACCTATATAACCTGAATTGAGTCCAGCTTTTGTTGCATGTCATCTGCCATCCTTCCCCTCATTAATAAAGATGACAAAAAAAACTTTAGAAGACACCAGATTTGATAATAAATACACTTAACACATTACTCTATGTGCCTTTAGATCAATTGTTTTGTGCTCCTCATCTTCATAACATCAACAGAGCGTTGAAGCGGCCTCTGAACTGGCACCCTGGTGTTACTTCTTGTCTTACAGGGAAGGGGATAGGGCTCGCTCATCAAAACATTTTTCTCTTGGCCTGCATAACTCTGCTGAATGGCACCGAGCCAGGGGCACTATTAGGGAACTGGGAAAGACACCACATGATACCAGCCTTTTAGAAATGGTGTCAGAAGGTTAATAGAAGGAAAAACGAGAACTGTGTAAAGATGGGGTTTAAAATAATAAAGCAAGGATAGGAGAAGCTTAGAATATCCTACTAAGTCACGTAACAGTATTATCACTAAAGAGGAAATAGCGTACTTGCTGAAAACAACTCAAGTAAAGTTACAGACAGGCAACAAATTAAAGGAAAAAGGGTCATTGAGGGTTTGAATGATAGGGGTGGGATACACCAGAGGCCCCACGATACGATATTATCACGATAATTAAAACACAATATGATCTTATTGCAATTTTAAACATTTTGCGATATGGTGAGTATTGCGATATTGCAATTTATTACCTTTTTTCATCTGCAAATTATTTTTATTTTATATTAATGAGTTTGTCAACATCTGTTTAATCTACATTTTCCACTCTGTTCATCTCAGAGTTTTCATTCACATATTTTGAGGTCAGAGGTCAAGGGACCCCTTTGAAAATGGCCATGTCAGTTTTTCCTCGCCAGAATTTAGTGTAACTTTGGAGCGTTATTCAGAGATCTCCCCAACATGCTTAACATGACTTGGTTGATACCAATTGATTTCTGAGGTTTTCTAGTTTTATATTATACCAGTATCTTCACTTTAACCTGTTGAGCCCGCTTCAACCTCTGAAAGACAGAAGAGAGTTGGATTGTTAAGAGGTTAATAGTTTATATATTGAAAGACCGATACTTGACGTTCGTTTATCCGTACAATATTGCCAGGCAAAATATTGTGATACTATGCTGTATTTATTTTTTTCCCTCACACCTATTGAATGAGTATGAAAAGATGTGTATCATATACTTTGGCCTTCACAGTTAGCAGATCTTAACCCACATAAAGCCCAATTAAATGAGGGAATATATTTGGAAGAATGGAGTTCAACCCTCTGTTAAAGCTTCACAGACACTTAATGTTGTTTTTTTTTTTTTATTTATCACCCATTTGTATATATTGTCAGGGTGAATATGCCAATGTGGCATCCTGAATGTAACCATTTCATACAAATACAGACTATCCACCAATTTCATGTCCAGTTGCACTGAAGCTCACTACGATTGTCTCGTATTCTTACTCATCTACCTTTGACCAATATGTATGGAGTGGTTCTAATATCTATTTGATGCACCAGAAGGCCTTTGAAAAAGTAGTTAATGACTTACTTCAGCAGGTTTCATTTTGTAATTAATTATTAAAATATAATTTTATAAAATACAAGCACTGAAAGAAGCTTACAATGTTAAGTTGTACTGAGCAGTTTTGCTGTATATGTTTAATTACAGGTGGTTTTGTGAGGGCAAGGAGCTGGAGAACAGCCCTGACATTCAGATCATCACCAACGGCGAGCTGCACACTCTGGTCATCGCAGAGGCCTTCGAGGAAGATACTGGACGCTACTCTTGCTTTGCATCTAATTTCTATGGCACTGACTCCACGTCAGCTGAGATCTATGTCGAAGGTGAGTGTCGTGTTTCTTTGTTACTGACACTTTTATAGTTCAGTTTAACACTGTTAATGACGGTTGTTTATTCAAACCGACAGGTGCCTCCTCTTCGGATTCTGAGGGGGAACAGCACATTGAACATGTAGCCCAGTGAGTTTTTACCATATTTAGACCCACATAAAAAATAACTTATGTGGACTTGTATCTACCTTATTGCAACACTAAATAAGACATTTCCTTTCTTCCTGTGATTTTCAAAGGCTGCAGAGAGAATCTTCCCCTCCATCATCGAGCGAAACTCTCTCTGCAGTAGAGGAAGACCGTCCATCATCCCAACCTGCAGCAGCCACTGAGGAGCCAGCAGAGCAGCTCTCCTCTCCACCAACTAACCAAATAATCCCAGAACCTTTTCTACCGGTCCGGACATCCGCCACTATACTTCCAGTCCCAGAGCCCTCTAAAGCATCTGTGGCATCCACAGCATACCCTGCTCAGGAGGAGGCAACAGTATCACCTGTGCAGGTGTTTCCTACTTTGTCACCTGGCGATACAGAACTTTCAGAAGTTCAGGAGGTGTCAATATCTGTCACATCCACACCACAGTCAGTGCAGACAGCTGCAGCGATCACTACATCACTGCCTTTGAACTCTGTGGTCTCATCTGTGCTGTCAGCTCCAACACAAACACCCCAACCTGAGGTAGAAGAGCTGAAACACTTCCTTTTTCTATAACTGCGGTTCAATGATAACTTTTCAACATTTTAATTAACATGTATTCTGTTTGTTTTTTATCTTCAGAGTCAAACCTCCAACCACTATCCACAAGGGTTTAACGGCCAACCTCTCATGGCTGCCCCTGTATTCACAAAGGTAAATGTATAAAAGGATGTATACTGCTACTGTCTATTATGGGTTTATTGGTGTAACACACACACTGTCTTGTCCCACCAGAGCCTGCAGGACCTCCTTGCGTCAGAAAGCCAGCTGGTGGTGCTAGAGTGCCGTGTGAAAGGGGAGCCGTCACCTCGAGTGGACTGGTACAGAGAAGGAAAACTCATAGAGGACTCTCCTGATTTCAGGATCCTGCAGAAAAGTAAGCTCTGCTGCTGCCCCACTACTGTGGTGTTACTGAAAGTGCAAATGTGCTTTAAGTATTTTTGAAAGCACTGTTTCTTCGTAATGTATGGTGCAGCCAGATTTGACATGCCTTGTTTTAAAAAGAATAGGAGTTTTTGGAAAGATGAATTAATTAAGATTTAAAGATTTAATTGCATCTTAAATAAGTCATTTTAATTTATCCATCCATTATCTGTAACCGCTTATCCTATTAAGGGTCACGGATTCGCCAAACTATCAATTTAATTCAGTTTAATTCAAATATATGTCTGTAATCTCACAATTTAGTGTTGCTTAAAAACCTTGAGTGCAGACAAAAAAAAATTATGCTACAATAAAAACATTAGTATTGTCTTCAAAATGCCTGATTTAGTGTCAGAAATTACTTTCAGTGCAAATAAAACCCAAATAATTAGTTTTTAAGATTTACAATTTGCTTTAAACGGCTGTTAATGTACTGTCTGTCCATTGAGACTTTGTCCTGAGACATAAAAATATAAAGTAATTTATCTAAAAGAAATCGTAGTTATACCAAATCCTGTCCAATGCAGGGAATATTATTAATGAGCTGGTTTAAATAGTGTAAATGGTATCTAAAGAGTGAAATGTGCAATTCAGCAGCGTAAATATACTAAATATATTTCTCTTCTGTTTCAGAGCCCAGATCTCCAGCGGAATCAGGTACATATTAAATCCTCATCAGTCTAAAACATAAATGTGGACTGCACCAAAGCAGTTGCCTGTCTGTATATGATGCTGCGTTGTGTGTACATATTAATCTGCTGAAGTGTTTACAGCCCTGGCGAAGGCTTCTGCTCTTCTTCTGTACATAAGCCAGGGCTGCTTTTCCCTGACTCTGGACCATATAAGGTAGTCTCTCATCCTGTGTCAAACCACCATGGCAGATCACTTCAACCTGCTTTAGCTGCAGATAGACTCTCAGCCACAGTGACACAAAGAAACCTCACTGCTGGGGATCTGAAACACAAGTCATGTATCTTTCCTCAGTGTATTAAGACTCTCTAGTTGAGAAGTTAATATGATGCAGTCAAACCAAACCGACTTGATTATGTGAGTATCACTATTTTTTCGCCTCTAGAGGGAATATGCACTCTGGTCATTGCTGAGGTCTGTCCTGAAGATTCGGGGATGTTTACTTGTACAGCAAGCAACAAGTATGGAACCGTGTCCAGCGCTGCTGCTCTAAGGGTCAAAGGTAACTCTTCTGTTTCACTTTCAGCTATCATGTATTCTTATAAAAGACTCTTATAAAAGGATGGAATATGTTTATATCTATCTCTCTGATTCTCATCAGGCAATGGCAGCAACAGCAACCACGTGAGGCCTTTCAGCAGTGTGACGGTGGAGCCCAGTCGAATCCAAGAATCTTCACCAGCTCCCACTGTAAACCCTCAACCGGAGGTTACTGTGACCAACAGCATCAAGCCCCACTCCAGCACCATTCGCCTAGACCCGCTCATCTCTAGCACCTTACGCCTGGACTCCTTGAACACCAGCACCCTCCGTCTGGACCCCCTCGGCTCCAGCATGTTGCGTCCAGACCCCCTCCGCACCAGTCTACCCAGTCTGGAACCCTCCAGCCTGAGCAGCAGCTCCTGCCTCAACTCTCGCAGCACCAGCACCACATACTTAGATCCTCTCTACGTCCACCAGAACCCTCCTGGATCCAGTGGAGTGCGTCCAGAACCACAGAGCGGCGGACAGGTGATCTCATACCTAAAACCCTTTACTTCTCAATTTGTGGTTGAGACTTCAGCTGAGCAGGAAGTGTCCACACCTTCAGTGACATCGCCTGACACGAGCCCCAAAGTTAAGGGGACCCCAAACCATCAGAATGGGAGCCTCATTGTGGTGCCCCTCCCTGATCCCCCTCCTAACTCCTGCCTAAAGACAGGCGCCCAGACAAACCACAAAGACTCCCGAGTCGGCCGGCGTGTGCACTTCAGACTGCCTGAGGATGAGGAGGATGAACAAAGTGATGCATCCAGTCAGTTTGATGAAGACGGCAACATGTCAGCCAACAAAGGGCCACCACCAGTGCTGGCTAAACCCAAACTGTGAGTAGAGCAAATAAAAACAAAACACAAGTACAAGCAGATGAAGAAGAGATTTTGTCGATGGGTTATCTAAATTATGTCCAGTTTGTTTTCCATCAAAGTGAATTAGATGGGTTGTATTGAGAAGTGGGAGGTTCCTCCTCCTCTGGCTCAACTAGCAGCTGTAACCAGTTGCAATTCATAAATGAATGCATGCGGACTTCAAATGTGGACCTTCCAGCTTTCTAAAACAAAGGATGGCATTTTCTATTTGTAAGTGTAACTCTATGCTTTTACTATGTTCATCTAATATTTCAGATAATGCTACAGATGAAATCTTGTATGGTTTGATGAGCTGTTTATTGTTGCTTTCGTACATCATAGACTTAAAACACAAATATAAATATGATAATGTGTCCTGCATTGTTTAGTTTAACTAAATTGGCAGTAATTTGATGATAAATATAAGAGAGCATCCTGTTTAGAATGAAAGCTGAAAGTGTCTAGAGCTCGGACAGTGTTTTGTTTGTCGGATACTTGTTGGTAGCCCATAAAAGGGCAGAATATTCTTCATGCTGACTTTGGCTCATTCCTGCTGGGGTTCACTGCATGGACTGAATTTATGAGAGCAGTGCACTGAGCCGCTCTCATTTTCACCATGTATAGTGTCAGTTCTTTAATATTGGTTTTGCTTTGATCAACAGGGACCCAGCCCAGCTCCAGATTCTGCACAACCAGGTCCTCATGGAGCAGCAGCAGGACACCGAACCTCCGACCCAAACCCCCGCCCAGCCTCAGTCACACCGCCAAGTACAGATCCAGATCCAGCCCGAGGTACAGAGCTCCAATGAAGGTTCGCTGTGGTCACCCAGAATGCACCGTGAACCCCATCCGCCACCTTTCCAGCCCTACCTTAACACCACGTCGCCCTCGCAGCAGATGACCCACTCTGCACCTCCACTGACCACCGCTCCCCCTGCTCCCTCTCTGAGCTCCGCTCCAGCATTCAACACCACCTTTTCACCTCTTTTCAACACTTCTTTGAGCTCCCCTCCTTCGATTCCTCAGCTAAAGACTTCGTCCCTGGTGACCTCCCCTCCACCTGCCCCACAGCTGAGAACAGCTCCTCCTCTCAGTATAGCTCCTGTAACCCAGATGAACACCATCCATGCCTCCCACCTCAACTTGACCCCTGCAGCTCTTGCCAGAACTGCACCTATGCCCCAATTTTTCTCTCCTCCTGCACCAAAGTTTAGCACAGCCCTTACAGATCCAACCTCGGCCTTACAGCAGATCACATCTCCTGCTCAGCAACTGAGAAGCACCCACGCCTCCCTCATGAACCTCACCGCCACCTCCAACACCTTCAACTACGCCCGGCCTAAAGAGTTCATAGCTGCTCAGGCCTTCTCACCAGTTAGGAGTCCTTCCCCGACAGAGTCACCGGTCCCTCTGCTCCAAGAGCTGGCCGCTGAGCTCAACTCCTCTGCAGCCAGCTCCCCTACTCTCCCACCGTTCTCCCCGCCACCCAGATTCTTCCCGACAAGGGTGCTCAAGTCTCCCACAAGCCCTCCTTATCTCATGTCCTCACCCACACCGGTGTCGGCGTCATTCCTGAACAGCGTGTTCGCCATGCGAACCCAGTCGCCTCCCCAGGCCTCCTCTCCCACCTCCAGCAGCTCCACCCCCAGCCCCATTCAAAACCCTGTGGCGTTCCTGAGCTCCGTCCTGCCGTCCCTGACCCCGAGTCAGCCCAGAAACTCAATGGGCCTGCCCAAGGGAGCTCCTTTAGGGTACGCCCTATCTGACGGACTACAATGCATATGAGATTGATGTACTGTCACAAGCTCTAACACATTTTTCCCATCTGTCTCTTCAGGCTAAAAAAGAACGTACAAAGGGTGCGCATCCCGTCTCTCGAAGATATTCGCGAAAGCAAAGAAATTCTCCTCCATGACATTGAGAGAAAACTTAGATTTAAAGACGATACTCCACATTTTGCACATCAACAGGTAATAAGTAGTCTCCAGATCTGATTGTGTTCTCCTCTTTTGAGTGCTTCAATCGCAGGGATGTAGTGGTGAATAAATAAATATAATAATGCAAACTACTACTTGCATTAACAAATCATATTTTCACAAGATTGTAAAGAGTCCACTGGATTCTTTAAATAGAAAGTGGATTTCAGCGCCTCCATTACATCCCTGCTCAGTTAGATGTTAAACTACTGTGTGAATATGTCAATAAATGATCAGTTTGTTGACATGTAGATGTGTGATCACAAATTTCTAACTAACCAACTGTTGCAATCTAGTTTCTTTATGCTTTGAAGGATGAAGTTTACTGTATATTAACCAAAGACTGTGCTGCGTTCTCACTCGTCTCCAGGTTTCTACATGCATGCATTTTGTGATTGATATTTAAAAATGTAAAATGATAAAGGGACATAAAATCACTCAGACTGACTCAGAGGCAATGAGGAACTCGCTTCAATTCAGCCGAGCGTCAGCCATCATTCCCTCCCCGGTCATTCACTGTTGTGTGTCCATGTAGCGTAGCAACATACGCATGCTTGTGTGTTATTCCATCATGTTTGTGTGTACAGTTTGTGTGTCTTTGCTGGCGTTCATCATCCATCCCTATCCTCTCATAGAAGCCGAGTAATGAGAGGAAAACAGCGAGCAGACCCCTTGGACCAAACATTCCTGCTACTGTCATTAACTATGATGAGGTACAAGGATCTTCCCGTCCCATGCACTGCTTTGCTCGAGGCCGTGTGGGTTATTAAAATGTTTCCGACCAAGATTGCAAAACTTTATTGTCTAAATACCATGGTTAATCAATATCTCTAATCAAGCATTCCAGCTGCACTAACATACAACCATTAAGCTAATGAAATGTAACGACTCTACTGTTTAGTGCTGTATTCTCCAGTTTTCAGTTAACTAATTTGACATTTTCCCCGCTGAAGCTTGCAGCCCTGTTCTTCTGTTTGCATTTCAGATTTTCCTAAAAGGCCAACATGATAGTCCTTCTTCTTCGCAACACTTTTCTAAAAAAATCTCACATACCTGCATATTGTTACTTACATTTCACACACACTAACAATCTCCTGCTAGTTTTGTCTTTCCCCTCTACAGTTCATCCTCCTCTGTTCTCTGTTTTACCTTCAGCCCTTTTTTGTTTGGTTGGAAGAGCAAAATGCTTTACCAACCAGGAATGATCCTGTCAGACGGATGCCAGTGCATGATCTTCATCATCAAGTGGTTTAAAGTCACAATCTGTACCGTTTTGTTTAGAGATATGAGTTATAGATTGCTACTTTATAACCCCGGTTGCTACCTGATAAATAGGTGCACGTTGTCTCATGTTTGATTACTGCATACCTCTCCAAGAGCATTTGTTGCTAATCTCAGTGTGTTAAACTTCCAAATCCAAGACAGTTGACGGTGGCGATTACTTTTATGTGTTGGTTTTCCTTTTCCAGGAGTACAAAGTGTCCAATTTTGAGCAGAGACTAATGAGCGAGATCGAATTCCGTTTGGAGCGGACGCCGGTGGAGGAGTCGGATGATGAGGTGCAGCACGATGACGTCCCTACAGGCAGATGCATCGCACCCATAATTGACAAGAAACTGAAGAACTACAGAGCCATGGAAGGCGTGCCTGTCACACTCTCATGTAAAGTTGTGGGAATCCCTTTTCCGAAGGTGAGAGGTCAACATCTGTGCTACACAAATCACAGCGTGATCTGTCACTTTCAACCCTCACATTCATCCGCCACATAATGTGTCTCTCGTCAGGTTTACTGGTTCAAGGATGGCAAGCAGGTCTTGAGGAAGAACACCCATTACAAGAAGATAAGAGAGGGAGATGGTACCTGTGCTCTACATATAGAGTCCACGACCAATGATGACGATGGCAACTACACCATCATGGCAGCTAATCCTCAGGTGATACCTCACACTTCCTGTTCATGTTGTCAGCGCCTTCTCACCAGCTGCAAAATCTGATATTTGATATTTAATGACCACCAGGGACGAATCAGCTGCTCGGGTCATTTGATAGTCACGACAGGACCTCCCCGAAACCAACTGACACCTATCCACTCTCAGAGGTGAGCAGGACTGAGTGTGCAGTGTGATCTGCAGAGGTAAGAAGGAGCCCTCTGTAGCATGAGGAACCAGCCAATTACAGATTGTCCTCCCTGACCATTATGATATGTTTGTGATCATGTGCATCTACACTAAAATGCTAACATACACCACGATAAAGACCCACATGGATAAATGTCAAAGCGTGCGTCTGAGCCCCATGACGTGCTCTGCTCACTTTTCACAGGGTGCGAGCCCGCATTCAGGAAGTTGAAAGTGAGCAAACCCAGGAGCGCTTTTTCCAGCCTCACTTCCTCCAGGCACCGGGGGACATGCTGGCTCACGAGGGAAGACTGTGTAGACTAGACTGTAAGGTAGGCAGCAGGTCTGGGCATGCAATACAAAAATATTGCACATTTGCCTCAACTTACTTTCAACGTTTTTCATCTTCCAGGTGAGCGGCCTCCCCAACCCAGAGCTGATGTGGTTGGTCAACGGGAGGCCAATCTATCCAGACCTTTACCACAAGATGTTGGTGCGGGAGAATGGCGTCCATTCTCTGGTCATTGATCCTCTGACGCAGAATGACGCCGGCACATACACGTGCATTGCAAGCAACAAAGCAGGGCAGAGCTCCTTTAGTTTAGAGCTGAAAGTTGTGGGTAAGGATACAATGAATGAAAAGGAATGAATTGCTCGTACGCAGAATCAGTTGAATACTTAATGGTGATGTCCCATGCTCTGTTGGGAAGTTCCAGTAATCTAAGTCATGTCCACTTTAGAGAAAGAGATGAAGCATCCTCCCCAGTTCATAGAGAAGCTGCAGAACATGGGTATTCCTGACGGGACTCCAGTCAGGCTGGAGTGTCGGGTGGTGGGTATGCCCCCTCCAGCCATCTTCTGGAAGAAAGACAATGACACCATTCCTAGAACTAAGGACAGAATCAGGTCAGTAGGAGTTCTGAGCCTCTCCATGTAGCTGTTTCTGTAACACTCGTGCAGTGCCCGTCCGAAACGGGTCGATTGCTTGGCCCGCGGACGTTCTGCTAGCGAGAACCGTGGTATAGCTACTTGCACCCCCCAAGTGTGAAGTTGATTGGATGAATGGTTGTTGAGATATGCGAAGGGCAGTCATACATACACAGACAGACAGACAGAGAGAGAATACTTCCTTTATAGTTAGATGATGCTGCTACAGCGCCACCTATTGGCCAAATGGCACCAAATTTGCTGTGGTCACTTAGACATATCGACACAAAGCGTTCAGGAGATATAACATATTTGTAATATAAGCCCTGCCTACAACACTTGAGTTAACTTTGAGGGCCAGCTGTAGAATAACTGTATGGAACAACAACAATCCAGCCTGGTCCAGAGATGTTCTGTACCAAAAATCGGCAAAAAATCTGATTTGGACAAAATTCAAAATTTCATTTCTGAGACTTGTGGTTCAAAAGTTACGGTCAAAACGTAAAGTTAGTTGTTATAGCACCACAATCTGGCCAAATTGTACCACATTCAACACTGCACTCCCTTGGGTCCTGAGCAATACATCCGCTAAGTGTGAAGTCGCTTGGATAAGTGGTTCTCGAGATATGTGAATAATACACAGAGGGACAGACAGAGATTCCTTGTAGTTAGTCCAATAGATACTCTCTATTGGAATTGGATTTAATTCTCCCTGATCTGTTTATTTCAGCATGACCCAGGATGCAACAGGATATGTGTGTCTCCTTATCCAGCCAACAAGAAAAGACGATGCTGGCTGGTACACAGTGTCAGCAAAAAACGAGGCTGGAATAGTATCCTGCACCTGCAGGCTTGATATCTATGGTGAATATTATGCATAGCTGTGCAACTATCAGCTTTAACAAGAAATGTGCCACATTTTTTGAGCTTGTCACTCTAAGTAGTAATACCAGCTATCTGCTGCGCCTTCAGCACAATGGCATCAGAGCATCCCTGCACCCATGAAAACGGCTCAGCGCACGGGCAGCCGATACGCAGCTCTGACGGGCCAGGGTCTCGACATCAAGTTTGCTTTCCCCACATCGGAGACCAACCCCATCCTGTTCTCCAGCTCTCCTCCCGAGGCCATGCTGGAGAGTGAGGAGCTGTGACACAGCAGCATGGCGACCCTCTCCCAGCACACGCTGAGACCTCCCCTGAGGTCAAAACCGTAGAGGGCTAAAAGGAGAACGATGATCCGAGCAGATCGTCATGTGATTTGTGTGATGCATTTGAAGTGATACACTCAGAGTAGAATGGCAAAGAATTACTGTGTTAAAGCTATCAGCACTGATAGTGGGTTTGTCACCATTCCTATTTACTCAAATCATATGAGGAGTGTTTCACATACAGAAAAAAAACAGATTTGCAAAGTCTTAGCTCATGAGCCATCAGTGGAGTTGAATAGTGTTCTCTGTTTGAATGACTCACGTTTGTTTTCTACATCATATTTAGCTACGGTAGCGAGGTTGTTGCTGAATGTTGGTGATAACGTGTTAACGATAATGTTCTTAATTGTTAGTCCTGTTCTCAAAGTGGTACAAGCACCGCTTATTTTTATTGCAAATCATACATACCTGAACTGGTAGTAATAGTTTCTTTTAAAGTTTATATAAACTTATTATTTATTAATAATTAGAGATAGTTTAGAGTATATTAATAGACATTTGAATGTGCCATTTAGTTTATTTAAATGTCTCCAGCGAGGTGAGGATCTTTCTACATTTAGTAAAATCATTTCTTGACATTCATCACTGGTTCACATTTTTGCACCATGTTTTTTCATGTGCATGCATGCCAATGCCTGACGAAGATGCAATACTGTATACACACTGTGGCTGCAGTCATAATAATAATATGCTATGTGACTCTCAATCATGGCTAGGAGATGAAACACAAAAACCTTCTTCGAATTTGTTTTGCTTTCTGTCGATTTAATTCATCTTTGTATTGACAAAGATTCATCTCGATCATATCTACAGTTGGAGATGTATTTCTAGAGGAATGAGTGAGATGAGACTAAAAGATCTTTGTTTTGTGGTAAAGACAGACTGTTGGCTTTGCTTTAAAATGACACCAACAAGTCAAATGTATCTGTCAGAGGTTATAATTGAACTTTAATTAAGATAAATTCAAGTCAGAAAAGTTGGAAAGCACAAACTCAACTGATGTCAAGTTGCACATTGTAAAATAGTTTTGTCCTTCTCAGAATAAAGTTATATTTATTCAAATGAGTGATATGTTTACTTTGCTGGAGCAGGTGGTTATAACTCTGCATGCTACTTAGACAGAAACCTGAAATCAATCTAATCTATTTTCAGTGCTCCTTCACAACTGATGAAGTTTAGATTGTCTCATTTCATCCCTTATTTTCAGAGCTGTATGCAGAATGTATTAAAAGGGGTTGAGGGGTAGGTCGCTCTGACATTAATGTGGGTTAAAATCGAATCTATCTAATATCTCATTTCTGCTGCCATTACTGAGAGCTTTTTATGACTGTAATCAGAGCTCTATTACCTTAAACTGATGCCAAATTCAAAACAAATAGGAAAGCTCGCAAGCCAATTAAGCATTGCTAATCAGTCCAATTAGAGGGGAAGGGAGTTCAAATAGGCATAAAATTACATTCACCTTATGTGACCTAATTATACTCTGAGCCTCATCTGACCAGCTGCCAGGCCTACTGGTTAACTGGCTGCTGTATGTGCAGTAAATATCTGTGGGCTTTGAATGAGTTGAATTATTATTTTTCATTTCTTACACTCACAGCTCACTTATACTGTATACTGCCATGATGTTTTAAATTCTGTTTTATATTTTCTAAGTGTTGATTTCTGCAGTATTGACACAATAATGTTTTAAGTTTGTTACAAAACCAGCAATAAAAGTCCACACATTGGAAACCAAAGGTAGTGGCACACTTTTTTCTCTCTGCTCATTCAAATTAAACATAAGCTCCCCCTGCTCCTTTAAATTAATCCTGTAATGATAATGAGATTTATCAAGTCAAACCACACATGCAGAGGGAATCCTTTCTTACACTTTCTCCTCTACTGAAACATACGCTTTGTGCCCTAATCTCCATTTCTCCATAAGGAGAGCTGGATTTATGAGGGTTCATGTTTCTGTCAGAGCAGACGGGTCACTCCTCAGTGGTGACATATGGCTTTTGACAGGGAGCATGGCTCAGCCATCGGTGCTCAGACAAGCCAATCACGTGAGAGGTTGTATATTAAAAAAGAAAGGGTGGAAGACACGGAAGGGCCGGGCCACGTCTGAGACGAGGCCCTCAGACAAGACAAGCAGCAGCTGGCAAACTACATCAATCTGTAATCAATGAACCAACTGGTAGATGGGATTATATGCCTAATTGCACAGCTAACCAGTCCATCCCAAAATGACCAGACAGCATCAGCTTGTGTCCATGACCCAATACCAGAGATGGGCATTATTCTAGGCCTCCGAGTGATTAATCATTCATAACCTGCCTCTACACCCAAGCTTTGAGTTCGTCAGTACACAGCGACAGGACCTGACAAAGGATGACACCAGAAAATAAAGGAGCATTCAGATCATTTACTTAAGTAAAAGGACCAATACCATGGTGTAAAAGTACTCTATTATAAATCAAATTAAAATTAAATTCGACACACAATGTGCATCATGTTGGCTGTCAACATTTCTGTCATTTTCCATGATGGTGTTTTTGTTTATAGTTATTTATCATTTTTTCTTTTTTCATCATCATTATTATTTTTTTCTTTCCTTTCTGTTCGTTGTGTATTTTTTGTTTGTTTCTATTGTTATCGCTAGGGCGGGAGGGAGGGGAGGGATGTTTGTTGAAGAAAAGAAAAAGGGAAGGATCAATATTACCTTCATTGTACATGGTATGACTTGCATCTGTCCTTCAATAAAATATATAAATAAAAAACAATTTTAAGTGCTGCATTCACATTATAAATAAGTTACAAGGACAGAAGTATTATATTTTTATATATAAAAATGTATTTCAGTATCAAAAGCTCTCATTATGCTGAATGGCTACTTTTTAAAGTGCAAAATTATCACATATTATTATTGATATTGATGCATTCATGTGTAAACAGTATTTTAATTACGTTTAATTAATTTGAACTGTATATTGTTGGGTATTTTATAACAACACATATTTGTGATATATTTATATAACTACAGCTGACAGATAAATATATTGAAGTCAAAATTACAATATTAGAAGTATAAAGTATAATAAATTAAAATACTCAAAATACTGAAGTTTTGTACTTCAGTAGTTTACAAGAAACAAATCATATTCTATGCATCTTTTTCTCAGATAAACACACAATTTAATGTGATTGAAAACACAACTGAGGGATTGTTATTACAATTTAAAGTGGAGTAAAAGTACGGTTAAAGTTGTTTTTTGTGTGGCTGTGTGTGTTGACGTTAACAGTGTGTCTGAGTGTGTGTGTGTGTGTGTGTGTGTGTGTGTCTAATGGAAGACGCTGCTCAGATTCATCCTCCTGAATTACAGAATTCGATGTTGGCAGATGGGACGGACAGACAGACAAATTATTCTGTCTGTCTCATTTTTCTCGGACCACCACACAGATCAATTATTTATTTCACATGTGGTCCCAAGTACAAAAGGAACATTAATGCATCCCACATACTGTGATTCATTAAGACCACAGTGCTGATAAACATCCTTTCTGACTGATGTTTTTTTAATATACAAGGGAGATGAATTTTACCTGTTCACAAACTGCTCTCCTAATCTCAGATGGTGCAGTAATCTCTTAACCATCTTGGCACATATTGTTTGACAGCCATAATCCCCCCGATGTGCTGTTACAGGTTACAGGCCACACTTCCACTTCTGTTGCTTCCACTTCTGTTGCCTCGGGCTAATCTCAGATTATGGTTATTATCACATGCAGACCAGTTACACGAGAAGTGAAAGGATTTATGTAATTTAATAAAACCTAATGGATTTATGGTCAAAGTGCTGCCAACGATTTCATATTTAATTTATAAATAAAATAAATATTAAATTGTGATGCCTAAAGATTTATTCCTGAGATAAACGGCAGTCAAATATAACATTGACTGAGTCACAAATTTATTAACATTTCTATACAAAAATTATAAATTTTAGAAGCAGAAAACATTATAAACGTTAATTTGTAAAATATTGATGATTTAATTTTTTTTAATTATACAATGAGGTGAGATAGTTTGCATATACAATAAGTAAATCCCTTCTTTGACACAGTAAACCTTTAAATTAGATTAAAAGATGTGCTTTTAATGCCATTTTATCAACATTGTGTAGTTTTATTTAATTGCTAATACCTGACTGTAAATATATTCCATAATTTGTCAATATTGTGTTTAATTTAAAACTTAATTAAGAGTTATATCCTTAACAGTTTGTGATTTGACATAATCGGTGGGAATGTAAGTTTAACAGGGAAATATCTACAATCTTAGCCCTTTAAAAGTGTGTTTGCACCATCAGCTGTGGTGAGTTGTGCTACCAGATGGTAGACTTTTGGTGTTTGTGACACATGGCTCTGAGTGAAGCCACGGCCAGATAGCCCAGCCCAAGATAATTGGAATTTCATTAAGGTTTTGTTTGTGTGTGTGTGTGTGCGCTGAGTGTGCGTTCATATGCCTAAGTGTGTGTGAGAGAGTGGGTGTGGGTGTTTATGAGTCTGCATGGGTGTGTTTCTCTATATGCAATATTGAGGATGGAGGGAGAGGGGGGGGGGGGACTCCACCTGCTGCCACCTGTTCATCTGTTCATCTGCTCCGTCTTATAAAAGCTGCTCCCTCACTGTCTCCAGGATCACAGACACCTTGGACTCTTCAGGCTGTCCACTATCTGGACTTATAAATATCTGAAACACATCTTGGACCTCAGCCCGGCTTTAACATTGAGGAGACCTCTGATGAACCCTGAAGCTGAACCCGGAAACTTCCTCTTGACACGCGGCTCTAGTCTTTCTGACCTGAGGACACACACTGGTTTGATTCTTCAACCAACAATCATGAAGTCTCGGCGACCCAGCTGCATCGACTCCGGATCCGAGTCCTCAGAACCGGACTCCCAGAGCCCAGAGAAATATGAGACTGTCACGAGGCGACGGATGGCTGCCAACGCCAGAGAGAGGAAGAGGATGGAGGGTTTGAACACAGCCTTTGATCGCTTACGTAAAGTGGTCCCCCAGTGGGGCCAGGACAAAAAGCTGTCCAAGTATGAAACCCTGCAGATGGCCCTCAGCTACATCATGGCCCTCAACCGGATCCTGACAGACGCCAGGAGACGCAACGCTCCTCACAGTCAGTGGCTGGACCTGCAGTTTGACTGCGTGCAGCCTGAAAACTACCCGTGCCTCCTGAGGTATGACTCTCCCACTGAGCAGGACTACATCAACTCGTCGTTCCCATATCAGTTCGACGGCCATCAGGTCCACGCATAAAATGCTGCCACTTGGTAGATAATCAGTCATGTTGTTGGATGTGAGTGACAATGTGAATATTTCTCCTTCAATCCAGGAGACAGTAAATACATTTGTATTGCATTATTTTCTTTTTGTATTTATCTAGTTTTTGTATGACAATCAGAAAGACTTCTATTTCAGTTTGAAGTCTTTTTTTTTAATAATTTTTGCTAGGAAATGTTGAGCATTTTTTGTTCAAAGTATAGCAATGACAGAAATGTAGCCTCATTATAATTATCACTAGATTGTACTGAAGATACAATGGTGTATTTTTTTTATCAGTTATTTTGATATGGCCCTAAAATGTTGTGCAATGTTCAATGGATTCTGAGAAAATCATTGTGGTCTTAGTTGCATAGTTAAATTCAACATGTAACTATTTTGTCAAAGTGTAAGTACGCGTTTGTAGAGTTGAAAAATAGATGTTATTTTTCACATGCAGACCTCTATTTTGTTGAATTATAGTTTTTGATCAAAAAATAAAACTATTTTCTATGAAAAAGCATTTCTCTTGTTCTTTATTATCTTCTATCACGGTCTTCTATCATAATTATGATGGTCAAATATGGGATTTTTATATTGCAACCAAAAAATGGAGCTGTATGTAATGTGCTTTATACAGTATCTACTGTACGTAAATGCATTACATGCTAAGTAAGCAATTTTTAACTATACAAAGATGATTCCTTATTGACATAATTTCCCTTTAGCATCCTCAAAAACATTTATATTTTTAAAATATAACCCTGACATACTGAAAATCCTGATAGTACATTTACACAATAGTACATTTTACTGCATCATTTTCTCATTTCAATAAAAACTTATTATAGGAAAGCTCCAGCATTTTAACCCTCATAATCTCACTTTGTCTTCTTTGTGTGGTAATAAAACTTGAAATTAATAAAACAAGGGTTGTCAAGGAGATCACCTAATTTACAGCACACCCTTTGTTTTGTGTGTGTCAAGTTCTCAGTGGGAGTAATGGCAGGTCATGTCTGCTGCGCTGCCTCGCTCTGCACCCTGGGGAATAAATCATCCTTTTGTCCTGAGCTCCTGAGCTCCTGTGCTCCGAGATAAGACACTTTTACGTCAACGGTGAACCAAAATCGAAACATTTAAAATAGTCTCATGGTGGGGGCCGGGGGCGAGACGTACAATCACTATTCTATTCTCAAATGTTCTCTATAAAAATAACACATTTTTGGAGTTTTAAAGTATTAAACTGATTCAATTCTGCTACAGGACAGTCTAACGTAAGTAGAGATACACCAGGATGCCATATGATCCGCAACTGTCCGTTGTTGGAGTCACACAGCTACAGATTTAAATGGCAATCATCAGCCACTGAAAAGTGATTGTTACAGATTTGAAAAAGTTTGAATGGTGGCACAAGCCACAGCAGATTAAGGAAGCCTGTGTGCCAGATCCTGCCACGGCTTCAGAGGGGGAGCAGAAATTAAACTCTATTGTGCGCTAATGGCTGTGTGTAATCGCTCTGTTCACGGCCGCTGAAGCATGAACGCCCATAGCTGGACCCAAACTCTATCTGCGTTAAGTATAAGACATCTAAAGCAGTGTATTAACTGTACTGTCCAACTGCTAAGACACTAAATGCATCTTATTAGCCTGCAAATTATGTGTTGTTTTTATCTCATATTCCAGTCTGTTTGGTTTAATGCCTCTAACTGCACAAAATGAACTATCAAATACCAAATTATAGAAAAGATCAATTAAATATACTGTAGCTGAAGTATTCATTAGTTTATCTGCTTGACTAATTAGTGATATCAGCCAAGAACACTTCCTGTAAATATACATGTGGTAAGTGTTGCAGGGGGCTTGTTGGGTTGGCAGAAGAGATCCGATAGACAAGGTGCCAAACGCTGATACAGATGGTCATAATGATTCATATGCATTCTTAATAAATGCTTTCTGACAGTTGGCATGTTAAAAATGAATAGATGGCAGAGTCAAAAAGTGCGTGATGGTAATGAGGCAATCAGGATCCTCATTAATTCGGTCACAAGCCGCAAACAGTTGGTGACAGAAAATATAATCGACATGCAATTAATTGATTTCCTCAATAGGAGCACGTTATTGTATGAGTTGTTAATCAATAGTGACAACAATGTGCTCAGCATGGAAGTAATTGAGAGGGCAAAACAAATTAAATTGTCTTTTAGCTGTTGAATTATTCAGGCTGGATGTTCTCTTTTAATTAAAGACATTTCCAGCATATTAATAGGTGACGATGTGGTATAGTACAGATCTATAGAGTGAAGTTCCTTATATTTGGTATAAAGTATTTGTATAATTTCAGCTCTTCACTGCTAGTTTGAAGGAGGGTTGTTATTATATTTTGTTTTCTGGTTATTTAATTTGATTCTACCAAATGCATTGCCTATTGCTAACATGACAATAATGATTCATCACTGACAAAATCAAGGCTAAATGTGATGTAAACCATGTAAAGCAGGACACAAGTACGTCAATGTTGTGTGAGCACAACACCCACCATTTCATTACCTCAATGTATTTTAACTGGGTCTCAATCTCAAGACTACAAAAGCTCCAGCAGAGGACCAGCAGCTCCTCCCTCAACAAAGCTTATGTCATCCACTCTTTATAATCATCTCTCCAGCAGGTGTCCACAAGCTGCCTGCACTGCTCTGATCTAAACATCAGCAGTCCACGCAGAGACACACATAGGTGTCCAACAGCATGAAGTACCTGAACAACCGGGCCGACAGCCACCTGACCGGGCAGGTGGAGTTGGATAATGTGGGCAACGGAGCCTGGGTGAACCAGGGCTACTGTAGCTCCCCTCCGCCCCTGCCCCGAGCCGTCAGCACCATCTACAACCCTCAGCCCCTCTTCCAAGGCTCCATGGACAGCATGTACAGACTGGACACCCCCGGCCCATTCCCAGAGGAACCACCAGCCACTGACCAAAGCCCGGTGAAGAAACAAAGAGGTTGCTGCTCTTTTCTCAAAGGTAGGAACCCATTTAGCTGAGTTTATAACAGTATTTCTGCTATATGTGACATCTGCACAGCTAGTTTAATGAGTATGGATGGTACCTAGACAAGATCTTGACAAAAACATCTATCTTACTGGAGACGTTCTTTGGTTCTGGTTCAGTGTGGGCCTGTAATACGAGCTGATATGACTCAATATTTCTTGAACCTAAAAATGTCTGTGGACAAAGCAATTTAGGTCTTGAATCAGCTACTTTATTTCAACCCAGGATCAAAGTTCACGTATGTAATTTGTCCGTAGGCTTGTGGGGCACGACGTTGACTGAAAACACCTCAAACAACAGAGAATTGTTTGTCCGAACCACGCTACGGGAGTTACTGGTCTATCTGGTGTTCCTGGTGGATATATGCCTTTGTAAGTATTTTACTATTCTACCTTTTCTAGACAAAATTTTACATTTGCAATATGGATGTCTATTCCTGGCACTTGTGGGAGTCAAAAATCATGTTCAATACCACATTCAAACAGTATTTGCATTAATTTGTGGCAGTTCTCTTACACGCAGTACAGCACGGAAAAGTGTTCCATACACCTTGAAAGTTCAGATACTCTAAGTCAGTGGTTCCCAACCTGAGGTCCGGGGGCACCAAAGATCACAGAGGTGCACCAGGGTTTGTCTGCTATGAGGTTGTCAAAATTAGAAGTCTGTATATAAAACTATTTTACTTAGTAGCAAAAACAAACTAAATATTCTGCTTCAATCCATATTTGTTGGTGTTTAGCCATTCAAAAACAACATTTTCACTGCGGTCTATTTGCTCTCCTGCTTGCCGCACACAAAGGGAGGAACGCACCTGCATTAATCTAACTACACCATAAATTACATTTATTCAACCACAATAACAAAACATCTATTTCTGCAGGAACACTTTTATAGTAAATTAAATAAGTTGTTACAAAAAAAAAGATCAAATTATGTATCTGCATTCACTTAGTGAATCCATCAAGACACATAACAAATAAAAAAAGACTAACTCATTTACTCACTTTATTCAAACTGAGGATTTTGTTGAAGGATATGGTCTTTTTTTTTAGGGTGATGACTCAGTTTTTCTTAGATACACGTAGGGGGGGCTTCAATGAAAATAAGTTGTGAACCACTACTCTAAGTAAAAGTTGTGAAACTTGATTTAAGCCTAATTTTACACCTACTATCCCAAATTTAATGAAACTTGTTGAATTGACATGCAAGCATGAAAATTACTTCCAAATACTGTTAATGCAAAATGTATTCTTTTCACACAATAATGGTCCATAAAGAGAATTAAAATGTGTCTCGAACACTAAATGCTGTTTGGTGTTCCTGTATTTATGTCTACTTTAGTATATTTCAATCAATCAATCAATCAATTTGTTTTTAGCAATGCTGGTCACTTGTTGAAGTGCTCACTGTTTGGCAGGGTGTTACTGTCCACAGCACTTTGGGCACTGTTGATTTACCATCAAAAAGCTTCCTCCTGCTTTAATGCCTACCACAAATGCCCTCCCCATCCCTCTGCCTGAAAGCTATTGTCCAGCTGAGCATTAGGAGTGAAAGGGACATGGGTACTGCTCCCTTGCCTTTTAGCGATAAGAGCATTTGGCCATGTCCATTGTTGCTTTGTCTGGCTTAGATTTACATTGTTTGGAGAGGCTATTTGCATCAAGCCAGCGTGCTCTCTCTTCAAACAAATTACGGCCTCTAATCTGGATCCATTTGACTGCAGTGACATAAACACAGCCAAACAACAAGTCTTCAATGAGACCTCGCGTGTCTGGTTCTGAGCTGTCTTATCTTGGACTGTTGAATGGAGCAACATTTAGGGTTGAGCCTGAGCAAAGCCAGATAGGAATCGACGACTGGCCGCTAACAATGTGATTACGTTGTCTTTCAGTGACATACGGTATGACCAGCTCCAGCACCTACTACTACACCAAAGCCATGACGGACCTGTTTGTGAACACAGCCGGTGACGGTGGGGTTAAGTTTCAGTCTATTGGCACCATGGCCGACTTCTGGACTGTGAGTTTTCCTTCATTTCCTCCATCACTGAGAAATGACAATATGAAATTGCAAACTGCATCCACTCTCTTTATTTGAACAGTATACCCGGGGCCCACTGCTGGACGGCCTCTACTGGACTAAATGGTACAATAACCAGTCCCTGGACAGCGGAGACCAGTCCTTCATCTACTATGAGAACATGCTGCTGGGAATCCCCAGAATGAGGCAGATCAAGGTCATGAACAACTCCTGCAAGGTCCACAACGACTTCGAAGATGAGATCACGGGATGTTTCGACGTTTACAACGATAAGAAGGAGGATGACCTGAGCTTCGGTCTCATCAATGGCACCGCGTAAGCCGCTCACAGTTCTCTTTACAGGGTTACTTTGGGTATGCAGTTACTACAGCAACATTGTCTTGTTCCCCTCTGCAGCTGGACCTACCACACAGAGAAAGAGGTGAAAGGTTCCTCTCACTGGGGCTTGCTGACCACATACAGTGGATCGGGATACTACCAAGACCTGAGTCGCACCAAAGAGGAGAGCGCCATCATACTGAAGGAACTGGTGGACAACCTGTGGCTTAACCGAGGCACCAGAGCAGCCTTCATCGACTTCTCCACTTACAACGCAAACATCAACATGTTCTGTGTCATCAGGTAAAAAGCGCTATTGACAACTTTAGCCATTGATTGATAATCATGCATTGGTTGACAAAATTCGTATCCACTCTTTCAGGTTGGTGGTTGAATTCCCAGCGACCGGTGGCGCGATCCCTTCCTACCAGATAAGAACAGTCAAACTGATCCGCTACATCACCTACTGGGATTTCTTCATCCTCGGCTGCGAGATGGTTTTCTGTTTATTCATCCTCTATTACGTTGTGGAGGAGATTCTTGAGCTGCGAATACACAAGCTCTCCTATTTCAAAAGCATCTGGAACATACTGGATATTGTTGTCATAATGGTAAGAAAATGTCATTCTTATTTGATTCAAACATGTCCTTTTCTCTGATTTTGCTTTGCATCAAAGAAGTAAAATTATTCTCCTTCCCAGCTCGCCATCGTTGCTATTGTCTTCAATATTTTCCGAACTGTCAAAGTGGACAAGTTGCTTGGCAAACTGCTGGAACAACCTGGTATCTATGCTGATTTTGAATTTCTGGCGTTCTGGCAAACACAGTACAACAACATGAACGCAGTGAACTTGTTCTTTGCGTGGATCAAGGTAAAGTACTAACATCTTTCACTCACAAAAAAATCTGGGTCTAGCGTCATCCCAAAGATTGTGTGTTTTCTTTAGGTTTTCAAGTACATCAGTTTTAACAAGACCATGACTCAGCTGTCCTCCACTCTGGGTCGATGTGCTAAAGATATCTTGGGCTTCGCCATCATGTTCTTCATCGTGTTCTTCGCCTATGCTCAACTTGGATATTTGCTCTTTGGGACAGAGGTTGAATCTTTCAGCACCTTCGTCAAGTGCATGTAAGAGTTATCCAAAACAGCGGAAATATTTAAATAGGATGATTGAGCATGAATTAATTAATCCTTTTGTTTTTTCTTTCTGCAGCTTCACACAGTTCAGGATTATTCTTGGAGACTTTGACTACGACGCCATTGACCGTGCTAACAGAGTTCTTGGGCCAATCTACTTTGTCACCTATGTGTTCTTTGTTTTCTTTGTTCTACTGGTAAGTCATTGTGCTACACAAGATTTTAAAAAGATAAGAGGTGGGCATTCTCGTTATCTCTTTATGTATCTGTCCCTCAGAACATGTTTCTGGCCATCATAAATGACACCTATTCTGAGGTTAAGGAGGAGCTCTCATCCCAAAAAGATGAGCTACAGATTACTGACATCATCAAACAGGTAAAGATTATCATGTAACAATATATACATCTATGGATAAAGTTTTACAAGAGTTAAAAACAAAAATGGTTTTCTTTTGTAATTCAGAGCTACATGAAGACATTTATGAAGTTGAAACTTAAAAAGGAGAAAATATCAGATGTTCAGAAGGCGCTACGATCTGGATCTGGAGAAATTGAATTCAAGGACTTCAGAGAAACTTTGAAAGAGTAAGTGACAAAACATCAAAAAGAAAATCATTTCATGAGGTTTCTTCCATTTTGAGGGGAGTTTTTCCTTATCCGAAGTGAGGGTCAAAGGACACAGGGTGTCGTATGCTGTATAGATTGTAAAGCCCCTTGAGGCAAATTTGTGATTTGTGATATTGGGCTATAGACTTTTTCATTGCCATTCTGTTGCTAGGGAAACAGCTATGGTCCAAGTTTACTTCCTGTCAGTTTCTACATTAACAACCATTGCAACAGGAAATACAAAGAGGCCCATTTATAATGTTTATGTTGTCAAGTTTGAAAAGGTCTATATAAACTGACTTGAGCATATGCTAACTTTAGTATGAAACGTAAGTAACCCTCACCGCTCTGATGATCTCGCAGGATGGGACATGCTGATCATGAAATTTCTGCAGCCTTCTCACGGTTTGACCATGACGGGAACCAAATTCTAGACGAAGACGAACAAGAGAGGATGAAAATCGAGCTGGAGGAAAAGAGGGTTTGTGTGATAGTCTATACAGATAGACTTGTTCCTTTTTTTTTTTTTAGCTTGACAAGCAATGAAATACATGTTTGTAAGAATGAATTCATGATGGTGTTTCCTTTTCTTTTGTCAGGATGCCCTTTGCGCTGAACTCAACAATCTTGGAATGAATTATGGGAAAGAATTAGTGGAGAAGCCTCCCGTAACATCCAGTGAGCAGAAGAACCACTCCAGTCAGACCTTTGTGGATCGGGAACAGTTTCTAAGGTGGGAAGACTTTTTACATTTAACCTATGAAATGTCTTGAATTGTCTTGTCCTCAAATACAAGATATTAATTTCATTGCAATGGACTAAAAACTGAATTACCTTTCTCTCACCGTGAAAGACTGTCCAGACAGGTTCTCCAGCTTGAAAGCTCTGTGGCAGGCATCACATCCAGTATTGAGTTGATTATGGAGAAACTGGGATTACAAGAGAAAGCTAAAGGGAACGAAATGGCAAGGAAACTGACTGTCACCAATAATGATGTGAGTATGGATATAGGTTATGAAGATTTTCTTAAACCTCTTTGTATGCATCAAATGCTTTATTTTTTCAAATATAACTGTGTTCTTGATAATGCCAAAGGGGTTGTAATGTCCAATATTTAATACTTCATATATCATAAGACTTGCCTTTCTTAGTTTTATTCTTATGAATACAATGTTTTATTTTGGATTACCCCTATCCAGAGTGATGACTCTGCCTCAGATGGGAGTGTCCTGGTTTGTGTGGACAGAGGGACGAAGGCTGAGATGGCATCAAGGAGACCAGCAGTTCGCACCAACTCCACGTACGACTGCCATATGTGATTTACCTCTGAGGAACAGAATCACGGGTTATCTGGAAGTCAGCGGACACACGAGGATGAACGGGTCACACGCCAACAATGTTTTGTGCTTCACAACTTTCCAAAGTTCAATGACAGGATTCTTCAGGTGGAAAAACCACAACCGGGCGGTCAGATTAACAATAAACAGTATGACTATATTAAACACTTTGCTCCAGCTGCTCTTAAGTTACAGCCAGTCATTTCATGGAAGTATGTAAATACTGTATAAATACATTTTTGAAATGCTTACTAGGCGACTGCACTAGAGCGAATATAATAAACTGGTTCAAGTTTAAGCTCAGATATGTAGAAGACTACAATGTATGTTGTAGATGAGACCTGAATGTACATCCACATATTAGTGTTGTATAATATACATTTATTTCAGCAGTAGGTTAGGAAAATAAAGTCATGCAATATAACCCAGTGCTTATGCCACCTAACATCTGACTAAGTAATGCTTGCTTTGCTTTAGTCTTTTAATGTTTATGAATGTTCAAGTTCTATTGCAGTTGCTCACAAGCTATCGGCCCCTTGATTTGTTTGCAGTTTAGAGAGATGTATCTACAAAATAATCCCTTAATTATGTTTATATGGTTCGATAATTATTCATCACCTTTGTCCACCTGCTGAGCTGCCAAATCCTGCTGTTGTAACAGAGCAAACATGATGAATGACAGCGTCTACAGCCCTTCATTAAAAACATATTTACATTAAATACAAAATAAATGGATTTGGGAAGCATTAACCCAGCAGAGAGGATGTTTAAAAAAAAAAAATGTGGTCATCATAATTGAGGTTTCATACCGCCCAACATTACTACAAACAAAAAAAAAGTAAACAGGTTTTTGAGCCAATGTCTAGAAAATATATGCCGTCTTGTGTATTTAACATTCAAATGGTACAAACTTCAGAACCTCAGTTTATAATAATTGTTAAATATGTTATTTACTGTGTCTGGTAGAATTACTGAAACATTTACAGTGCATTTATGCTTTGCTGTCAGACGTTCTGTGTAAAGCACAATTTATTAGTGTCTAATAAATGTACTGAACGACCAGGTTCAAACGTTTCTTTATTTGAAGTCGCTTATTGAGTTTTCCCGTTTAAATGGAAAATTGATTTCATCCTTTACTATTAAACATCACTTCTATTGTTCAACTTAGGCTACATGTATTATTGTCATGAAAAGCAAATTTCTATTACATTCAATATTTTAAGCAACAAATGTATTACATGTCATAAGCGTGCAGTTCAAGCTGAAACATCACCTGCTTCCTGCTACCTTCTGAAAATGGCACACAAACTTAAAAATGGGGAAAATCCACAATGGAAAAGAATTTAGGTTTGTAATGGAGCCTCTGTAAATAACACAAAGTTTGAATTTACCGTCACATCAATTAAGGCTTATTCATAAATCATATTGCTGAAATTTAATGATGGCATTTCTACCTACAGTATGTACATTATTTCTTAAGTTTCATGAAGGTTTGTGATGAAGGTTTATATTTACACTCTCGGCCACATTACACAAACATCCCCCAGGTCTAATAAACAAACAAACTAAATCATTATCAAGTTTGTTCAACAGGAAAAGGAGAATGAGCTTACAAGGAGTGTAATGTACTGTACAGAATGGCACATATGCAAATAAAATCCAAATGGCAGGACATCTTTGAGAAATCCTCTTGTCACAATTTGCCAGTGATTTTTTAAAAATACTTTACCTAGAATATATGGAAATATTCTGCAAATACTGAGAAAATTCAGAATGCACTAAAAGGGCAGAAAGGTGCCCGCTGCCCTGAAAAATCAATGATATATTTAGGAAAACTTCCACTTTCGTAAAATAAAACCATCCCAATTCATAGTAAGTCTAAAACACTGGACAACTTGTCTTTACACAAAAACTTAAGAATTTTGAATGATGTAAAACATGATGCAATATCATTAGGGGCTGGTTTGGGTGCTAAATTAAGGTTCTTTGCAAAAACTCTAAAAGCCATTAGAAAGAACTGACTATAAATTAACTGAGGTTATCAAGAGGAAGGAAGAAAATATCCAAGATGCGTTATCTTTCCAGGAAACCAGCCCCCAGAATCAGCACACAGTCAGTTACCTTTACAAAGATTGGGGGTTAAGCTGTTTTTACAATATTTTCTTTATATAGTGAGCACGTGCTATAGCCTTTACTTTGAGACACATGATTATAAATTAGTCAAATCTAGGCTACTTTACGGTGTAAACTAAAATCCATCAAAAGTCTGCAAAGAACATGCTGATCACTCCGATACAAAAAATGAAAAAACAATTTTTTTTTGCTTTCAGAGTTGTGTAGGTGACATTTTTCTTTATACACAAAATTTACCCAGGAAATACCACGCCCCGCTTATATCTCCTTTAAAGCCACAGTTGTTTATACAAACAGTTTCTTCACATGTACTGGAAAGGTAAACTACCATTCCAGGGCCTCTATTCACAAAGCATTTTTCATTAATATATCAAAATGGGACCGAATTTCTAGCTACGAGCTGAAGCTAAGCCCAGACCAACTTTTAGCAAATTGGTTCATTCTTGTGGCTCAGTACAGTTTGTAGCACAAATTCATGGTGACCGATCGATCATACCCGCTCGATCTGTGCAACACTGTTATCACCGTATGCTATTTTACAAACTGACCTATATCACAAAAATGAACTTAATCAATGCATGAAGACTCGAGCGGAGTTTTGTATTCTGTTGTATAAAATGACAGAAAAATGCCCCAAATATGACAAGTAAATAAACATTTTGACAAGTCTGTAGCAAACGCTGAAATATTAAAAAACATATTGGCAAACTGAGAGTGGACATTGCTATAGTTTGATGATTCAATATTGATGTTATAAAGTTTGAGGTTTCCAGGGATTATAATCCTAGTTATGTTCCAGTGAGATGCTGGAGTATTATGATGGCTTGTAGTAAGTGTGCTTTTTATTCAACTAAAATACTGTGACTATCATGTTTCTATGTCTACATTTCATGATTTTCAGAGATATTTTGCTCAAATTCTGAATATGGGAGGGTAACAATTAGTTTTGATGGAGAACTCTGACTTTTTGATGGTTTGGCCCATTGGTCAATTTATTCAGTATGTGATAAGAGACATCAAATGGTCTTTGTCTCTGTTAAGATAGCTGTCCAGTAAGCATGTCAACGCTGCAAACCCTTTGTCACTTACTGGGTAAGGTTTTCACAGGGCCAAACATTCAGAAGGTCGGTGTGTCCTTTAACATCTACTTAGACAAAGACAGTTGGTTTGGCTACTTCAGAAGCCCAAGAGCACTTTTCCATAACAGAACTATGAATTATCATCAAATAAAGTTTTGTAAAGATCTGAGTGAAATGGACACTGTCATTTAAAACATAATTGTTAAACGGGTTGTTTAGGAGCAACTATTAGCTACAAAGGCTTTGTGAATATGGCCCCCGCCCTTCTGCTAACACAGCAGCTGTCCAGATCAAAGAGTGCTGTGTGGTCTAAAAGGGTTGACAAAATCCTCTTGGTACTACACTTAGGTTAAGACCAGCTCACTGTGTTTGGTAGCCAGCCATGCTGAAGTTGGCCAGGTTGGACATGACTGACCCGGGTGGGGCTGCAGCCTGGGCTGACTGAGATCCAAAGCCTTCCACCCAGGCTGATGACCCGGACTGCCTGAAAAGATGCCACAAATCCCCAGTTAGTATGACTGTGGTCACTGCATACAAAGTAAATAATAAATAAATAAATGCTCCCCAGGCTGGAGGAAAACATGCTTTTTTTATCTTGAAAATGTTTAAAAGTTTTAAAGTAAAGCGCTACCATCCATCACCATTTAGAGGCATTTAATGACGGAGGTGAGTCTTCTGGCGTGTATAGTGACAATATAGCCAGATAAAAACTTTATGAATGAATTTAACATTTATATACACAAGAAAGTGACTAAATCCTTTTTTAAATACTTTAACAAGAATATATGGAAATATTCTGCAAATACTGAGTATGTAAATTAATTTAATACATACTACTGAGTAAAACTCACTCTACTCCAAATCCTTGCTGGTTCCACGTCTGGCCGTACATGCTGTAGGAGGGCACTTGCCACCCATTGGTCACATACTGCCCATACGCCTGCTGCTGCTGCTGTTGTTGTTGTTGTTGTTGTTGCTGCTGCTGCTGCTGCTGCTGTTGTTGCTGCTGCTGCTGTTGTTGTTGCTGCTGCTGCTGCTGCTGCTGCGGATTCCCATAGACTTGGTTCCACTGTCCCCACTGACTGTACTCAACCTGAGTAACACAAACAGAGAGGAAGTGAATACATGTCTTAACTGTCCCATTAGATACAACCTCTATGCTCAGTCAGGAGCAAATACTACAAATACTGCAGGAAAAAGGCCAAATTAAAAAGAAGAAACGTAACTCACTCTTTTAAGTTAATTTGAGTCTGTTATCTTTTTTTTCACTCTGCAAACATATGTTGGGATTTTTAAGGTTTCTGTTTCATAGTTTAACCTAAAGAGCAAAACTCCCAAAAGTTGCATTAATCCAAGATCTGAATCATTATCAAAATCAGTTCCAGTGTTCCCCCCGTGGTTTAGGGATTAAGACGCCGACCATTGACTGCAATGTCCCCAGCTCTAGCCTGACCGGAGACCTCTGTTGCATGTCTTTCTTCCTCTCTCACCTCATTTCCTGTCATCTGTCATCGCTAACAAAGTTATAAACATGTCCATAAAATATATATATTGTTTTAAATCTTATCAGTTTCATTACCGGTAAATTTTTCCTACCTGCTGTGGATTTTTTGCTATGTCAGGAGATTCTTTGCCCCAGAAGCACTTCACAATGTGTCCTTCAATGGCTGTGCCATTTACTGAAACAATGGCATGGGCAGCACTGTCATGGGAGGAAAACCTTAAAAAGAAAAACAGCAGCTTAGCAGTTGAATATATGAAACAGAATCTCTATCAAGCAATTCAGAAATTACACAGTATGACAACTTTGAAACCAACTCTTTTGAGGTGAAGACAAACATAAGAGAAAAGGTCCCTGACAGTGAGTTAGGTACTGACTGGCCTGTCATTGAGTCATGCAGTGTGCTTGTGTTGACATCTAGAGGCCAAATGTTGCAATGGACTGAGTCACTACCTGATGAAAGAGTATCCTTTCTCTGGGAAAACTCTAATTTCCATTATTTGACCAAACGGTGAGAAGGTCTGGCGCATTAGGTGTTCTGAAAGAATAAAAAAACAAAAAGGTTAAAATGGTTAGTTCTTAGGCTATTTGAGGAAAGTGTAATAAGACTATTACTGTAGTGTGACTAAGGGCTGTGACGAAGCATCTTTAGAGAGCATGACACTTGCCTGATAGTCCTGACTGGATCCCTCCACAGTACACGGTGCAGTTCTGTGGACTGGACTGAGTCAGTACGTCATCGAACCTCAGCTGCTTTGAGCCATCTGAAAAACAAACGTTTGTGAAGGAATGTTCCCACCTTTATACACACAGTGTCTGTTTAAAATCAAAACCAAGTCACAGCTGTGATTTATGATATCTATGATTAAATTACCCACACTCCAGCATTTGCAATCTATAATCGAATGGGATATATTAAAGCTAAAAATAAAGTCTGATGTGCGGTAAGGTAAGGTCCTTAAGGCCCTTCACACCCACGCATGTTTTCACTTATCCTGGCTGATGATTAGACCTCTGCTCTGGGCAGAACTATGCTGGGTTTATGTGCAGGATGTCAATCAAACACTGTGCATACTCCCACACAATCCTGATGGTGCAGTCAGACCGGAATCTGCCTGGTGAAATTTACTGGCCTGGTTAGTGAAATCCCCTGCATGTGTGTACAGTGACTTTAAAACTTACTGTCCATGACGCTCTTTGGAGCTGGTGGTTTACGCGTTGCCCAGTTGGTCCTGATTTGGCGCCCTCCAAGCCACTGTCCCCCCATGTTAATGATGGCATTCTCTGCATCCTGTAAATCCAAATCAAAGACCATTACCCTTCTGGATTTGATGAATCTGTAAAGTTTATTGGCAACTAATCAGTTCTTAAAATTTACATTACTGTTTTTAATCTAAGTATTATTGAAACTGGTGATGGTAAACAAGAAACTATGTAATGTTAGATTATTCAAGTTGTTGTGACTATGGTTTCAACTAAGATTGATTATATTTTAATTACTGTAAATGCATTAAAGTAGGATAATAAACAGAAATAGAAATAACCTTCAGTCTGTGTTCTTGCACTGGAGCCTTACCAGTTTGTTGTAGAAGGACACAAATCCATACCCCTTTGATTTGCCTGTCGTCATGTCCTTCACAACACGGGCATCCCTGGAGGGAAACGGGAAAACGTTAGTGCACTTTCCACTTTACATGTTTCAAACTAAAAGGAACCACGCAAAACACACTGAACTGTGAATCCTCTACACTGTCCTTAATTAATGTACATTAGCTATCATGACCTTGTGCTGAGCAGACTCCTAATAAAACTTCAAAGCAACACTTGAGACAAAAAAACAAGTACAAAAACATGCAGCCTAAAGTAGTTTTTAAATAATTTCAGATGTATTAATGGATTCTTGCCACGAGAGCACCACTTCTTGTTCAATTTTCTCAAAAGTAGGCTACTGATTTAAATTCACAAAGGAACAGATTATATGGATTACCATGCATTCTTAAAATCTGCTGTTGGTGCTCTTCCTACAAATAGAAATATATAGAAAATATCAAAAGAGAAAAAAGGAATTAAACGGCATACATGGCCTGTTAACAGATTTCTTTATTTTTCCTGGTCAATTCTTTACCACCAATATGGAGTATGGAGTTTGGGGAGCTGCAAATTTTGAGAAATTGACATTTTCAGATATTTTGGAAGAGGATCATTGCACTACAAACAACACTATGCAAATCAAAATGAGACAATTTAAACATAGATTTAGAGGAATACATTGAGTATTGGAATTTGTTAATCTAAGCTAGATCATGTTAATACATAGCATCTACAAATAAAGACATATGGAAAGAATGGAATAAATAGAGAAAAAAAACTACATCTGAGTCTCCAGAGTGCACAGTTCCTTGCTGTTAGCCTTCAAGCTCCTGTCCAATCCTATGAGCATTTCTGTAAAATAACCAAAGTGCTATTACTTCACTGAGACCCACAACTAAAAGCTGTTCAGGTTCATACACACAGCTTACATGTTGCTGACATATAGTTTACTTACCACACCCTAACTATGCAAAGAAAAGCAACAAGAGTAGGCTAAAACCTGACGCTTCAGTCATAAAAACAGAGACAATACACAGACTACAAGTAAGTAACTGCAATAAAGCTCTTAACAACTTCAGGAATTGTGTTCAAAATTAACAACTTAATCAAGCTGTTCCAATAGTGTTTTTTTAAAACAATGCAATACATATCATGGTTAAGAGGTAGGGATGCATCGATACCGGATCAGATAGCAGGCCGGTACTGACTCAAATAGCAATAGGGGTAATGGTGACAATGGGGTCGATCTATTAAATTCAATTCTATGTCTATATATTATATACATTATAAAATTGAATTTCAATTTCTGTGTAAGTTCTGAGCAATTTGTTGCTGCATTAAAAAGGTTTACACTTGAATTGTAATTCCTAATCATTTTTGATCTTCAATATTTTTTACCAAGTTGTACGATTTATTATTTTAATAATAAATAACAATTCATTAAATTTGTAACTATGTATTTATTTGTTACATTTTGTTTTACAAAGTTAGGAAATCAATATTTAAGTCAAGCCTGATGTTAAATTTAAGACTGGTATCTGATCAGTACTCTGTATCGGCCGATACCCAAAGCCCAGGTATCGCTATCGGGACTGAAAAAGTCGGATTGGTGCATCCCTATTAAGAGGTTCAGTCCATTCTGATATTTACTTTCATATGATACCGTACTTAAAATTAAGTTGGACCTTCATCAACTATATTTCTATGCATGAATGTAGTGTCACATTATAGTATACATTTGACATAAAAAGACATCAAGATGAAGCAATGAGTTGGTTCTCCTGAACATTAACCATCTATGTTGACTTTTAAACATTGCAGCTCACAAGAGATAACTTGAGTTTTCACTCTTTGTGATAATATTTTTCCCAGTATACAGAGTAAAAGCATAAAAATCCCAAAACCTGCTCATCTGTCTGTCTGTCTACCTATTAATCAATTCTCTCAATGAAAGTGTGCATATAGTAGTAATTTGCAGTGCTAGACAATCAAAAATCAAAGCAGCATCAGTAATCTAGGCCTCATTGTGTAATGCAAGCTTTTGTTTCCCCTTTACAGTTTGAGTCTGTTTCTCAATATCCATTCATGTATTCCTTGGTAAATTTTACTTGATTTATTTATTAATTCATTTTGGGTAGGGTGTTTTATACCTTTAATGGATAGCCATTAGTGGAGAAAGAGAACAGCAAATGTGAGGAGAGGAGGGGATGCAAAAAGGGAGGCAAATTGCAGTAGTTCATGGTCAGCCCATTAACCCTAAGCGTTCATGTCAAACCACTTTTTGTATCCCAAAACAAAATAATTTATCTGAGATAAGATGTAGCTCGTAAACTGTTTGGAAGAAACAAAAACCATCAGGATGTCAGCCCTTGTGGACCAGTGTTTGAAATCACAATATGCATGAACATCTTAATATTCTTATATTTAAAGTTAAGTCAACCCATATTGTATGCATGTAAAAATGGCCGTAGACCGTTGTTTCAGAAGTTTACAGAAGATTATTATAAAGTATCTTAATATTCCAAGGCTTTAGAGAAATCAATATGCTGCATTCAAATTATTGTAATGCACGTATAAAAAAAAATCCTTTAAAGTGAAAACTTACGAGATTTTCCCAAAAGGTCCGAATGCAGCCTTGACATCCTCGGTGGTGATCTCAGGGCTCAAATCTCCCACAAAAACATGGAAGTGATCTAGAACAAAACAAAAGACAAACAAACAAACAGAGGAAAGATACCATTTACTATTCTCTGGTAAACTTTGATTTCGGCAGATAATAAAAACCAACAGGTGAACACTTACTGGATGTGTCTTTCTTCTGGCTACTTGGAGTGGTGGCCCAGTTTACTTTGACCTCCTGAAAAAGTTCAAAGACAGTATTTGAAACTATGATAGAGAACCTGAGAATAGACATTTTTTCACAAGGAACAAGGATCACAGGGTAACTCAAATAGTTGAGCTGCCTAACTTCACTTTTAACTTTGGACCAGACAAATTGTCCTACCTTTCCTAATATCTTCCTCCCGTTCATGGCTGCAAGGGCTGCAGCAGCATCTCTGTGTTCAAAGAACTCCACAAAGCAATAGGGGTCGTTGCTTGTATGCTGCAAGGGACAAGATCAGACACAAAAGTTCAAATGATTGGTTTCACTCCACTATTTTATAGTGATTTAACTGTAGCTCATTATATTGTTGTCAACAGTGGATGCATTTTTTCCAACAGTGGGGGAGCCACAATTTAAAAAACTGTGTTAATTCAAGTTAAAGGTCACATATCATGTTCATTTTCAGGTTCATATTAGTATTTTGTGTTTCTACTAGAACAGGTTTACAACCCTTTATTTTCCTCGTACTGTCTGCCTGAATATACCTGCATTTACTCTCTGTCTGAAACGCTCCGTTTTAGTACATTTCAAAGGAATTGCGTTGCTGGGCAAAAGTTTGGGTCTATGTTTACTTCCTGTCAGCTGATGTCATTTATTTCTGCAACAGGAAATAAACTGGGACACATTTAGAATGTTTACGTTTAAAACCGTGTAATGGTCTAAATATTGTATATTTGTGACATCACAAATGGACAGAAATCCCAACGGCTTGTTTCAAACGCACAATTTCTGAATACGGGCTGTGTGTATTTCTCCGTATATCAAGCTTTTTGATAGTTTAACAGTATTTATATAGCACTTAAACCTGCTTTATTATATAAAAGACATGGAAATCTCCCTTTTTACAATATGGGACCTTTAAAGTTGTTCATAACTAGCTAGTAAGTGAAAAGTTGGAGGTGGTCATCCCTCCAGATGTGAACAACTGACAGGGCAGGGGGGCATAAAAAGAAAAAGACAAACAGGAAGATAAAACCAAATAATCTTGGCTGCTTACCTCTGTGATCATTTTACAACTTTTGCAAGGCCCAATCTGGGTGAAGAGTTGCAGAACCAAAATTTCTGTTACATCCCTGGAGAGGTTTCCCACATACCTGCAGATAAAAGAGAGGGTTCATTTAGTGAAAGCTGTTTGTTTGTTTGTTTATTTAGATCCCCATTAGCTTTTGCATAGCAGCATCTATTCTTCCTGGGGTCTACATAGTTTACATGGTGACAATACAAAAATACACATTATCACTTCTCATCATACACTAACATAACACATCGGAATACACGTCAACTATAAATAAAACAATAACTGACAGTTTAAATAACAAAAACACAAAGAAAATAGAAAGGCTCCGACTGTATCTATCATGATCTAACAGATAAAAATAATCATTTAACATTTAACATTGAATGCCCATTATACCCTTACACACCCAAGAACACTTATTAATTACTAAAGTTTCTTGTTAAGTAATGCTCTTTTAGTGTTTTATAAAAACCATATACATGATTTGGGAGTGAATTCCATTCTTGCATTGCTCTGTATATTGCTGTACTTTGACCTGATTTGGTTTTGGATCTTGGTAAAGTAAAACAACCTGCAGCAGCATGCTTTGTGGAATAAGTGTGTGTATCTGTACTAAAGGATATTTTTTTGTAAAAAATAAATAAATGGAGTCTTTGTTGTTATAACATTCTTAATGAAAACCATCAATGAATACAGCAATCTATTTCTCACTTCAAACCAAGAGAGACAGTTATGCATTTTGGCCTTTAGCTATTCTGCTCCCTTCTCCTGGAATACACTGCAAGCTAAGTTGAAACTTGGAAATCTGATTACTTTTGATGAATGTAATACATTAATGAAAGACCTATAAGCAGAGTCAATCTGTCTGTGTTTCTGAATATGTTCACGTTAACGTTGGCTGCAAACACTTGATTTTAATGTGTTTTTTATATGATATTATGCTATGTATTTATTTTGCATTTGTTTTATGTTGTGGCGTCTGAAACTTTAATGTATGTTTAAAGGCTGCTGTCTAGGCCATGCAGCTCTCTCTTGCAAAAGAGATTCTTAATCTCAATGAGTACAACCTGGTTAAATAAAGGTTAAATAAATACAAATAAAACGTCAGCTTAACTGACTTTCAAGCTGGCCCAATGTTTGTACCAGCAGTTACCGCCGTTAACTCGTCCACATTACACATAAGAAACACGTGTTATATCTGTGTTTATGTGAACTAACCTGACGTTAGTGGTTAGTATTACATGTGTATGTTGTGTGGCGGTATATTCAGCAGGCTAACGTTAGCTTAGCTTCAGTTAGCCACCGGTTCTCCGATGTTAGCTGAGCAAAGCTAACTAATATGCGACCTAACGCTACAGTTAGACTCCTAACATTACTCACAGGGTCTTAGGGTGGCTTTCGTCGTCCATGGTCGACAGCTACCGTTCACCGATATTCCGGTGTTCGCTTGTTGACTGACTAGTTACAACAACAACTAGCTAACTAGCTTAGCAGCTAGCTAACCGGGGGCCAGGGTGTATACGTCACGCTGCGAGACAGTGCACGAGCGTGCGTGGGAGGGTGCGTGTGTGGGTGCGTGCGTGCGAGGAGCCCCGGCGAGCCGAGGTCAGAGGTCAGAGGTCAGAGCAGCGTGAGGTGACGCAAAGCCTCCATTATTACAGTTTGAACAGTTTAAACTGTTTAAAACATACATTTCTTGTGACTCTTGTGAAACATTAAGACATTGTATCGATGGATAAATGGAAGACCCCACTGGAATCTCTGGGAGTTCAATATAATCTGGATTTAAATTGATAATAACTGTGGACAAATGTTTGAATCGGGGACAAATGTGCGTGAATCAGATCCACATACACAATTATTTACTTCATTCATCATTTAATTTAGTAAGTATAAATAATATATAAAGGGATATACTTAATATATATATTTATTTATACTTATAAATATATAAGTATACATTTTATTTATGCTTTAACTTTTTTTTAAATTTATTTATTATTATTATTCTTTCTCTTTTATGGACCAGTCTTGTAACGTTATTGTATCATTGTATTATGGTTTGTATGTTTGTTTGTGTTTAAAATAAAAAGTAAAAAAAAAACAAAAACATACATTTCTTAAATATAGCTGATGTTTCTGGAGGTGGATAGTTAATTAATAGCTACACAAGCGAGCAGCGAACACATTCCAGTACTTCATTTATTACATTAGACAACGTCCGGAAGTAATGTGCCTAAGAGACCTTTATTTTGAAGTGGAGTGAAAGGGGTGAGCTTGTTTTAATCACCGGTGGTTCATGGCGGTGTCTCGAACCACGGAGACCTTTCTGGAGTCAGCGGGAAGGTTCCAGTGTGAGCACGTTTATAAATAACACATTCATGTTTTGATGAATTAATTATGTCTCAGAACTTTACAAAAAGGTGTATTAAAGGTCCCATATTATTCTCATTTTCAGGTTCATACTTGTATTTTGTGTTTCTACTAGAACATGTTTACATGCTGTAATGTTAAAAAAACAACTTTATTTTCCTCAGACTGTCAGCCTGAATATGCCTGTATTTACCCCTCTGTCTGAAGCGCTCCGTTTTAGCGCATTTTGACGGAATTGCAACAGAATTGCGTTGCTTGGCAAAAGTTTGGATCCATGTGTACTTCCTGTTAGCTGATCACATTCACATACACTGCAACCAGGATATAAACTGGGACACATTTAGAATGTTAACGTTTAAAATTGTGTCAAGGGTCTAAATATTGTATATTAGTGACATCACGAATGGGCAGAAATCCTGACAGCTTGTTTCCAATGCAGAGCTTCTGAGTACGGGCTGTGTGTATTTCCCTGTGGATTGAGTGTTTCGATACTTTCACAGTATTTATATAGGACTTAAGCCTGCTTTATAATAAAAAAAAAAATGAAAAACTCACTTTTTTATAATATGGGACCTTTAAAGGGCATTGAGTACTGACTAATGTATCAGAAGGACAATAAATCAAATTAAAAGAACATGAGCTAATGTGTATTTATAAAATGTATGGATTAGTCTATTCTGCATTACCAAACATGTTGTCCAGTTACACATAAACAAACTAATGATACTGTACATGTATAAATTAATGAATGAATGTCGTTCATTCACACCACCAAGCTAGATAAATTGATAAATGTAGGATGAAAATAGGCCCAAACTGTCACATGTACCTCTTTCCTTACCCTTTTCACTTCCCACTGTCAACTATCAAACTAAAGGCAAAACTACAGCATTATGATCATCAATGATACTAATAACAGGGGAGATATTAGTCAACACACATATATAAAAGTGTATGTGAAAAAATCTAGTATATAAGGAAACTTGCATTAGTCTGCCACAATGTATTTTTTTTTATTCTAGCACTGGGGGGCGCCAAAGACAATAACTTTCACACTCTTTAATGAGTTTTTGGCAGGTGCTTTTATTTTTAATTCATTTTATTAAAAAGGCAAAACAAGAAAGATTTCTCCTCTGTCGTTAAATTAGCAAATTTCCATCCGGGCTTAGTGGTTCCAATAAGGGTAGAGCAATACTGAGGTCTCTACTCTCCATTAGAAGCCACTTCTAACCACCACCTAACCCTCAGAGATGGGTCAAGACAGGACAGGTGGTAGGTGGTTACCAAATACATATCCATTCAGTACTGGTTGATAAGCTTGCAAAAGTCAGAGACGCCCCTTGATCATGCAAACATGCTGGAAACTTCAACATCATCACTGAATGAATAATCTGATAATCATTTGTCAATGTGATTTATCACTGTATTAATGAGTCCACTGACTAAATAATGCATAAATTATTGGAGCTTCCACTGTGCCCTAAATTGTGTATTTTTGTATGTTTCCCAGTAAACTGTAAGCTTGATAATACGAATAAGAAGATGGTTATATTCTGTTTACTTGAAGCTAAACATAAAATTGCTCTGTCATGGAAATCTATGAATAGACCAAGCATGCAAAGTTGGGTTGCATTGTGTGGCTATGGAGAAGCTTATAGTAAAAGGGAAATATTTCTATAATCTTTTTATACTCTCGAAGTAGTGCTATGATGTTGGATTTTACAGGTACTGTGGTAAATGCAAATGCAGATCCCACTGTTCTGATGGCATAAAACGTTTTTTTTTTTAACTCAGATTTTATGCATATGGTGGTGTGTTCTTTATACTATGACAGTTTAAAAAAAATTAGATTAAAAAATCACAATATATCGCCTTACTTACAGTATCGCAATATATTGAATGGTAACCCCTGTATCATGATATGTATCGTATCGCCAGACACTTGCCAATACACAGCCCTACCTAAAACTCATGTAGTGATTCCAGACCGTCTCCAGCCAAGTGAAGTTTTTTGACATTTACTAGTATTTCCCTTGAGCTGAATTGGAGTAGTGCTGTGATTAAGGAAGATCTGTCATCATAGAGGTGTCACTGTGCCCACACTTATAGCACGCCACCACAGTTACATAATAGTGTACCAAATCCTAGCAAACCCAGACTGAGTTCCCTTGGACAATATTTTATCATGTGGGAGTCTGAGTACATCTATTTGGGGAACCCATTTTTGTTAAAAGCTTGGGATTCCCTTGTCTATATAATACACATAAAGCTGGGGTCTAGGGACATACAGGGTCACTGAAGGGCTCCAGTAATATTAAGGGTGAAGATTTCCCCGTAAACTGGAGAGAGAGAGAAGCACATATGAAGAAATTAGGAAAAAATTTACAAAAAAAAAAATTTACAAAAATTAAATGTAAACTGCAAGATTTTGATTCCCTCTCTGACCAAATTAAAATGCAACATCTACTTGGAGAAAATAGTGTCATCGCCATAGAAGCTGCAGGATATGTCAGTGCATGTCACAGCCTAAGAGACAACCACAACAACACATAATAAACTGGGAAAAACAAGTTTGGAAACTGTGAAACGGTGTATTAACTGAATAGAGTGTAAAATAGCCAATATGTCTTGTTTGTTCTTTGTTACTGATAGAGAGTTCAATCATCCAATCCACCAACCAACTCAAAACAAGAGTCAACACCAACAGGAGAATACACTGTTTACCATTGGCAGAGCATTTTGGCACATTTTTCTTGGACGCTACCCACATAATCAGCTGTGCTGCTCATCACACAAATGCATGACCCTTACAAGTTGGACATCATTGTGAAGGTAAATAAACAGGCTTTCCAACCATGTAAAATACAATGCCAGTTAGCATTGTAACAACAAAGAAATAATCGACCAAACACAAGTTTCTGAACTTTTTTTCCCCAGTATATATATACATTTGATATTTGATATTGCAATATATTGTTGTTAATTGTTTTTTATTTGTTTGTTTGTTTTATTGACACAGCAAATGATTTCTCTATTGTTTTCTACCATTTCCATGTTCTTTTTAAATATCTATATATTGTAATTTGCTTAATGTATTGTACATATGTTTTTATTTTGTTCTTTTTTATTATTATTATTGTTCACCTAACAGTCATGCCAATAAAGCATATTGAATTGAATTGAGAGGAGCACTCACTTTCTCCACCGCTGCAGCATTATCAGTGCGGCTCCCTGGAGGAGGGGTTAACTGTAAAGCAGATGAGAGGGTTATACTCTGTGTCTATGTTGGGGGGTCTGACTGCGACATAACAGGGTTTTTAGAGAGCCCATGCCACAGTATCCAGCTTCTGTCCGCCTCCAACATTAACCCGGGCTATTTCGAGAAACTTCCAGCCCACTTTTTCCCCACGTCACTTGAAGGAATCTTTAAAGCGTCCGTCGCACTGTATAAAAATGTTTCAGTACTCGACACGGCAGCAGCCAAGCAACAGCAACATGAACATGAACGGCATGAAGACACCGAAGTCACCGACGGTACTGACGATGATGGCCAACAATAATGACGACCCTCTCCCTCTCGGCTGGGAAGTAAAGATTGACCCTCAGACTGGATGGCCCTTCTTTGTGGATCACAATAACCGCACGACGACCTGGAATGACCCGAGACACGACACGAAAAAGGTACAAAATGAAGGGATAAAGTTGGTTTAACGGCTAACGGCTGTAGAACTAACGGCTGTAGAACTCTTCAACGGCTAACGTTCTGTAGAACTCTTCAACGGCTATTCTTTTTTTCAAATCGAGCCGTTATAGTGTTGTGTTTAAAGCGCTGTGTGCTACATCAACTGTTATATATTAATCTGGTTGACTGTTATATATTAATCTTGTTGACTGTATATAGGCCTTGTTGGGCAACCGTCTCCTCCCCCTCACACAGACAGCTCAGAAGCCTTATTATAACGGATGATCAACCCCGTTATGTTCCCCGTGTCATGATCTAACACTATTATTACTCGATGACTCACCGTGCAGTGTATATTAAAGGGCTACCTATGAGGAGCTTCCACTATTCCATGGTGGGAACCACTGCGTCGTCCTGCTCCTATTAAACTTTTTCCCTTACAAGGATTGACTAGTTCACTTTGGCCTGTGGAGTATAACTGTATATGATAGAGGCGCTGGCTGCCTTGTATATGTCATGTTTTGAATACAGGTCTGCACAGAGAGAAAACCCGGGGGCTGAACACACACTGGGCTGCCAGTTGTTAATCTTTCGTCTCAGGGAGAGACAGTGTTGTCCAAAGTTAGTGTCGAGAAGAATCTGCTTGAAAGACACAGCTGTCAGGGGATAAAATTGGTGCAATGGTTGCTGGCAAAGTGTGCAGCAGTGTCCCATACAGAAATGGCAGAGGGCAAAGGGTCGTTCACAGCTAGACTTCACAACTTTTGTCTCAACAGCGAAAAATACCACTGGCTTACATATAAATGCAGTTTTTGTTGTGTAGGCTTCAGTATTAGTAGAGGTAGTAGACCACTTTTCAGATATATCATTGACAGAGATGAACTACCAGTAGACTTGTTGCTCCATAGCTGTCATTTACAGGTGTCTATAGTCACTTAGTTACACTATGAGAAATACTTTTTCTACCTTGGCTAATTCAAATGTGTTTTTATTCCTGATGAGTTTCATCCAGGAGCGTGTTGATAGTGAGATATGTTGCTATTATTATTGATTATTTTCCTGCAATAGTAAGTTCCCAATAAGAAGAGATGTTCCGATATACAATTTTTTTCGTTCTCGATACGATACGTATCGTCATGTGTATGCAAAAATAATACAAATATTGAGCCTTTCGCCTTCATGAAGTTTTTCAAACGGCGGAGCAAAAACAGTTCTCTCTCAGTGTATGACATAATGATGACTAGATTGTTAGTAATGTTAGTTACTTGCCGCTACTCTATCCCAAATTTTGGACAATTTTGGACGCATTTCCGATAAGAACAGCTCTACCAATAAGGACTTACTTTAAGTGTGATTATTAGTTTTGTGTGCCTGCAAATCAATTCTGGTATTATTTATGTTATTTTTCATAAGACAGGACCAGAACAGGTGTGGTCAAAGAAGACTGACATAAGGACAAAATTCAGTTATTCACCGCAATTCATATGTATGCAAAAATAATACAAATATTGAGCCTTTCGCCTTCATGAAGTTTGTCAAACGGCGGAGCAAAAACAGTTCTCTCTCAGTGTATGACATAATGATGATTAGATTATAACATTGTTCGTTTAGAGGGTGTGCCAGACTATTGTGCGCAGGATAATTCCGTCAGGTGAATGATGTCACTCTGATTATGGAGCAAAATATCACACACTAACACAGCAGTGGGCTGACTGGAAATGAGCTCATTTCATTCATCAAATACTCCACGAGGTGATACATTTGGCATCCCTCTGTGTCACATTTTAACCTATAACCTTTGCAGTTATATCAGGACTGAGAGAACTTTCCTATTAAAAATAACTCCAGGTTTTAAAAAAAAAACATCCGGTTGTATATATTAATAGGTTTGTAATATGTTTTTGCAGACAACATGTTTAGCTGCACATATTCAGATAAAAATGTTGAATTTATGAAGGTTTACTGTTTTGGATGTACTTAATGTAAATATCTTTGTGGGGGAGTAAATTCCTATACAATTCACTAGATGAAAATTATGTTACTTCTTTTACTCAACTCTACACAAGAAGAGCTTGGTTAGAAATACTCTAGCATTCTAGTTAGTTTTAATAGTTTTTATAACTTCTAATTGCTCAAAATAATACAATCACCTGGCAAAATATTTGATAATAATTGCCTTAGGTTTAGGGATCATAATGTCAACCAAATTTGTAGTGTTTGCAGCAAATAGCTATACTCACTGATGATGTCTAAACTTTTTTTTTTGGTTAAATTGTTTAATAACTTCAATATAAGTAAAGAAACCAACATCAATGTTGCCTACCATGTTGTTAATTTAAAGGTATTCTAAGGGCGTAGAGTAGTTTTATTTAGTTGTTTTACTTTGCTGGATCATGTAATAGAAATAAATAACAAGATTCTTGATATTTGGTGTTGTAAAGATATAATTACTGGGGATTTAACATTTTAAATGATATCTATATACAATTGGCTGTGTTTCAGGTCAGAGAAGTATCAGCAAATGGACCCAACATCCCCCCAGAACCAAGCCCTCAGGAGATACAGAAAAGCTTTGTGAGGGAGATGAAGCACCCCATTCTGCGCCCAGGTTATGTTCCTATCCCTGTCTTCCATGATGGTGCGGAACTGAGGCAGCAACAGCATCCATGTTATTCCTACATCCAGCCGAACACCGCACAGAATCTCCGGTCAGACGGGCGGACACCTTCTCCCACGCCGGGGCTCCACTGCAGGCCAAGATCACCTTTACATGGACCTTCAGATAGCTGCTCCGCTGAGCCTGGAAAGGCCAACTCGCCTGTTTCACAGACAGCAGAGGTTGGATTTGAGTATGCGTGCTGCAATATTGTATAATTTGTATGCAAATAAAAGACCAAATACTAAATTTTTCAATTTGATCTGTGTTCAAGGTTTACACTGCCCCGCATCACCAACCCCCACGGCCCAGCAGCACTGGGCTTCAAGCAGGTTACATCCCCATCCCGGTGATCCACGAGGGTGGAGGAGGCCAAACACAAACTCAGTTAAATCCCACTGTCTACTCTCAGCGCGTCCCCTACTCAGAGCACCAGCAGCCCTTCCATCGCCATCAGGCCGACGAATGGCCTGGCTACTCTGCAGCAATGCAGCCTCCCCGGGAAAGAGCTTCTCCAATACAGATTCCCCAGCATCGCGATGCTACTTCTATTCACCTCCAACCTCATATTAGAAGCCAGTCTCCTATTGTAACGCAGGTGTTGGGAGAAAGACCACAGGTAATTTTTTTTCACTTGGATTTTTACTTGATGTTCAAAAATGTTTGATTTTCTTCTCAGCATGTGTTGACCTAGATTGTGACGACTTCTTTTTTAACTTCCCAGGCTCAGCAGCATGTCCTCACAAGAGACCCGCCCCAGAAAACGGAGCAGGAACAACAAAGCACTCAGCAGAAACCTGAGAACATGCAGCTCCCCCAGCCGTTGCACACAGAAGCTGACGTCCAAAAGCCTCAACAACCTCAACAGTTCCAGCAGCCTCCCCCTCCTCCTCCTCCTCCTCAGAAACCTCAACAGTTCCAACAGCCGCCACATCAGCAACCTCAACAGTTCCAGCAGCCTCCAAATCAGCAACCTCAACAGTTCCAGCAGCCTCCAAATCAGCAACCTCAACAGTTCCAACAACCTCAGCAGTTCCAGCAGGCACCACCTCAGACATCTCCACAGCCTCAGCACCCTGAACAGTTAATGCAGTCGCAGCCCCAGTTCCCGCAGCCCCAGTTCCCGCAGCCCCAGTTCCCGCAGCCCCAGAAACCAGAGCAACCACAACAACACACTGCAGATATCACAGTTCAAATACCTCCAAAACCTGAGGCCCAGGACATAACAGCTGTTCCCCCAGATGCCCCACCTGTAAAGGTGGAGGCTGAACATGCTGCTCAGTGCCCAGTCCACCCAGGCTTGGCTAAGGTACAGCAGATAGTCGGACGGGTTGCTAAACTGGAGCATGAGGCTAAATGTTTTGATGGAAAGAAGAATGACAAGAAATACTTGTTACTGGAGGAGCTGCTGACCAAAGAGCTCTTAGCACTGGACTCGGTTGACCCAGAGGGTCGTGTAGATGTACGGCAGGCAAGACGGGATGGCGTCCGACGTGTTCAGAACATACTGGAAGCACTGGAGCAAATGGAGGAGCAGCCAGCCAGGCCTGCCAGCGAGACCGCGATGGAGGGAGACAACCTGACACAGAAAGGAGAGCCCAGAATGATCACAAAGGAGAATGTTGAGTTGGCGAAGGAGATATCATAATGACTTCACACTTCATAATCAAGAGGGGAGGTGGATAACCTGCTGTATATTTGATAGTGAACAAGTCTGCTCCGGCTAACTCTCCTCCTCCTCCTCTATCTACAGCATTTGTGGAAGTTGCATGCATTGATTAACAGTGTTGGTATTTCCTGCCATTCAGCACATAATTGATGGTAGCTCAGTGCAATCATGTTTTTCAAGCCAATGTTGTTGCCTTCCATGTTGTGCCAATGTCTTCATAATAAGACAGCTGTCATGAGCAAGGTGTTATCAACAATTTCTAGTCAAATTGAAGTTTGAATAAGAGGCCTTTATCAATAAATGGAAGAAAAGTAGAAGTATTTTCTTAAGAAATGTTATGTGTGGTTGCCTTTTGTCTTGATCAAATATTGTATGAAGCTTTTCTTAATCCAGTCAGCAAATCAGTTAGTACACGAGTGCAAACATTTGGGGCTTTAAAGCAGAACTCACTGCAAAACTCAGTCAACAGAAAAGCATTTTCCCCTTTATAGCCACATGGCCATGTTGGAGCAGCTGCTTTGTCACACTACACAGTGAATATGTTTATTAGATGCTGCTTTTTGGTGCATTACTGATTTTGTCGTCTTTGCACTTTGCCATCATTGAAATGTATCATGCTGAAAGATCAGCAGCACTTCAGTTGATTATATACGTTACACAATTTTTTGATTGATGTGTTTGAGTGTTTGTATGTGCATTGGTTTACTTGTTATTTCAAAAACATTATATCAGTATTTATATCATTATATAGTATTTTGGTACATTTATGAATGTGTAATGACAAATGGAGGTGAGATGTGTATCTTGCTTGAGATGTCAGACAATCAGCACTTGGTGCTAATGAGGAATCACAGTTTAAGATTGTCAGAATGTATAACTACCACAGCCACAATCTGTAATAACGCTAACACAAAAAATTGCCTTAGAAATGCCAACTGTGAGAAAGTGCCCGATTTCTAAAGAGATTAAGTGCAAGAAAACTTCAATCTGTCATGTCAAAAGGTTCAAAACAATTTTTAAGATTACACTAATTGTTTGTGTAATAATCTGTCACTATAATACGATCTGTAAGGTAGGGTCACTGCATAACACACCTTTACAAATTATGGATTGTGGTGTAGTGTTAATCACTGTTTATGAGTAGCAGACTGATGCATTGTTGAAAGCAATTCACGTTGGTATGTTTGAAAATAAAATGTATTTGACATGAATCTTGACTAATATTTGGGTTCCTGCCGATTCAGTCAGTCTTGACTTAAATATTTGAAGATGTGTCCCTGACAATATTCATCTTAGTTTTACACTAAAGATTAACAGTTATGTCTCCATGATGTCAGCTGTTTTTTCCTGCCTTTTCCCTCAGAGCCCCACTGCGTCATTATAACTGAGAACATTTTTACCCTCTTATTCATTGGTGGGTGGGGACCAATGTCTAAAACACTTTAGAATTGTAACACTAGTACTGTGTATTGGCAAGAACCTGGTGATACGATACGTATCATGATACAGGGGTTACCATTCAATATATTGCGATGTATTGCGGTACTGTAAGCAAGGCGATATATTGCGATTTTTAAAAAATCTAATCTTAGGAAAACCGTATAAAGAACACACCACCATATGCATAAAATAGGAGTAAAAAAAGTTTATTTTTTTATGCAATCAGAATAGTAGGATCTGCATTTGCAATTATCACAGAGAGGGTGCATATCTTTGCAAATAAATTAAGTATTGACTGAGTTAATCTTTGCATATTAAGTAAAAATCAATACAAGGTTTTTGAGAATCGATTTGCAATGTATTGCAACACTCAATATTTTCTTCCACCCCTTGTAAACACTGAGTCAATGCTAATAGACATAGTGTAGAAATATGGTAGTAGAAATATGGACCAGGAAACCTTAATCCCTGACTATTTTAAATTGACTTGCTTTTAAGAAATAATATTTCTTAATATAAGGAAAACCTATCTGCATGGTGGCAGTTGACCTGCCACAGCCAACATTTACCCTGTATTTGGCTGATGGCAGGTGCTAATTTCATTCCCTGGTGGGGGACACTTAAAATGTGTGTAAATGGTGTTTTTTGAGCTTTTTTATATACAAATAACCCCACATTGTAACATCATAATAAGGACCTTTGTTTGATGATGTTTTATACTTAATCCCTTAATTTCCCCAGATACAACTGGCACTAGCTGCTTAGCTTTCCCTGACATATAAGTATCACATTATTTAATAAAAAAAATACAAATAAAGGCAATATAATAGCTGATAAAAGCCAATAAAATAATAATTTTCAGTTTCATCAGAATAGGGAGACCAAGTTATGAACATATGGTGTCATCAAAATATAATAACATGATAATGAATGAGCCATATAGTTAATAATATAGTTGCTAATTTCATTCCCTGCCTGTATTTATATTGCACCACATAATACATCAGAATGGTATTAGGGATTTCTAATAATACAACATAGTGTTAAACTGTCATAACTCCAGCATATCATATGGAAGCTGTTATTTACACCTTCCTTACGGGCCTGTCCTATGTCTGTTTGATGGTGTCATCAAAACACAATAACATGATAATGAATGAGCCATAATTAGTCTAATAATTTAGTAAGTGATGTAAATAGTTTTTATATACAGTACCTGTGACGGAACAGATAGGAAAACCTGACTGCCATGGTGGCAGGTGACCTGCAATTTTTACCTGCCACAGCCAACAAATACCCTGTATTTGGCAGGTGCTAATTTCATTCCCTGCCTGTATTAATTGCACTACATAATACATCAGAATGGTATTAGGGCTTTCTAATAATTCAACATAACCAGAGGTGTGTAGCTTTCCCTGACATATAAGTATCACATTATTTAATAAAAAAATACAAATAAAAGCAATATAATGGCTGATAAAAGCCAATAAAATAATACTTTTCAGTTTCATCAGAATAGGGAGTCCAGTTATGAACATAATGGTGTCATCAACATATAATAACATGATAATGAATGAGACATATAGTTAATAATTAGTCTAATAATTTAGTAGGTGGCAACTGGCACTAAGCATAGGTGTGTAGCTTTCCCTGACATATAAGTATCACATTATTTAATAAAAAAAATACAAATAAAAGCAATATAATGGCTGATAAAAGCCAATAAAATAATACTTTTCAGTTTCGTGAGTCCAGTTAAGAACATAATGGTGTCATCACATATAATAACATGATAATGAATGAGTTAATAATTAGTGTAATCATGTTGATGTAAATAGTTTTAATGATCAGTACCTGTGACGGAACAGATCACGTGTCATTGTTTGGAGCAGGAAACAGTCGTGTTACGTCTCTGAACTGCACCCAGCAGCTGGGACACCTCCTTACCTCCTCACCGTCCATCGATGTGTCTCTGCCTTTACTCTGCACCAGCATGCCTGTGGGAAGGGCACTGGAAAGGGGATTAGATGACCAGTATGCGTAGAAAGCGGAATAAACAGATCCGACACGCATCCAGCTGCTAGCTCCAGAGAGGTAGCTAGGAGCTAGCTCAGCAGCAGCAGCCTGTCTGTGTGTGAGGAGGTGAACCGAGCTAACCGTGGCTAGCCAGTCTCTCCCTCTGGCTAGCTACAGTTAAACCTCCGAGACGTGGAAGTTGATAATAGTTACCTGTTTCTGGTGTCACGTAAAAAGGGACTAACATGGAGCTGTTCCAGGCTAAAGATGAGTACATCCTGCAGAGCGGAGACCGGGCTCTGTGGTGCAGCCGGAGAGACGGGACCATGACGGTTAGACCTGGTACGTACTGGATGGATCCCAGCTCTATCTACTGTAACCGGACATTTACCTGAACATTATACTCAGTAAAGTCTATGTATTTGTTTTCCTTGACGTGTGTTTCGTCACCATGTATGTATCTAACACACCTCAACGGTTTAGTCTTAATCTCCTCATTCGTTAATTGTGTCAACTGTTAATCTCTGGAAATAGCCGTTAACGTGATATAATTCAAACCGCCGGAAGTCAGTTGAAAAAGATGGAAAACTGTTGGATGCGTCATATTCCTCCTAAAGTGTTGATATCATCGTCCTGTAGCTTTCATTCTGGGAGTGCCAACACCCCAAACACACCACAAAGTTCTTGCTTTGCTTCTTATGTCACACACTGAAAGGTACATTTGACTCATTATGATCAAACAGGGCTGGTCAAACAGACATAGTACAGGGCTGGTCAAACAGACATAGTACAGGGCTGGTCAAACAGACATAGTACAGGGCTGGTCAAACAGAAATAGGACAGGGCTGGTCAAACAGACATAAGACAGGGCTGGTCAAACAGACATATAGTACAGGGCTGGTCAAACAGAGATAGGACAGGGCTGGTCAAACAGAAATAGTACAGGGCTGGTCAAACAGAAATAGGACAGGGCTGGTCAAACAGAGATAGGACAGGGCTGGTCAAACAGACATAGTACAGGGCTGGTCAAAGAAATAGGACAGGGCTGGTCAAACAGAGATAGTACAGGGCTGATCAAACAGACATATAGTACAGGGCTGATCAAACAGACATAGTACAGGGCTGGTCAAACAGACATAGTACAGGGCTGGTCAAACAGAAATAGGACAGGGCTGGTCAAACAGACATAGTACAGGGCTGGTCAAACAGAAATAGGACAGGGCTGGTCAAACAGACATAGTACAGGGCTGGTCAAACAGAAATAGGACAGGGCTGGTCAAACAGACATAGTACAGGGCTGGTCAAACAGAAATAGGACAGGGCTGGTCAAAGAAATAGGACAGGGCTGGTCAAACAGAGATAGGACAGGGCTGGTCAAACAGACATAGTACAGGGCTGGTCAAACAGAAATAGGACAGGGCTGGTCAAACAGAAATAGGACAGGGCTGGTCAAACAGAGATAGGACAGGGCTGGTCAAACAGACATAGTACAGGGCTGATCAAACAGACATATAGTACAGGGCTGGTCAAACAGAGATAGGACAGGGCTGGTCAAACAGAGATAGGACAGGGCTGGTAAAACAGAGATAGGACAGGGCTGGTCAAACAGACATAGTACAGGGCTGGTCAAACAGACATAGTACAGGGCTGGTCAAACAGAAATAGGACAGGGCTGGTCAAACAGACATAGTACAGGGCTGGTCATTCCGACATAGTACAGATCTGATCAAACAGACAGGTACATTTGACTCATTATGATCAAACAGACGTAGTACAGGGCTGATCAAACAGACATAGTACAAACAGACAGGTACATTTGACTCATTATGATCAAACAGACATAGTACAGGGCTGATCAAACAGACATAGTACAGGGCAGCTTCTTATACTGTTTTCCTAAAATTAAATTAAAAAAAAATCGTAATGTATCGCCTTGCTTACAGTACCGCAATACATCACAATATATTGAATGGTAACCCCTGTATTATGGTACGTATCGCCAGATTCTTGCCAATACACAGTCCTAGTGTTACAATTCTAAAGCGTTCTACATAGACTTTAGACAAAAAATTAGTGTGGCTAGTAGGCATTTTCAGTGATCTGCCACAGTGGCACGTGAGGAAAAAACTTAATTTTAGACCTTGAATACAGGTACAGACATGGTAAGTGTAACTGAAGTGTGTAAAAGCAGCTTCCGGCATTACACCTTTTAGTCATATATAGCTGCTGCTGCTGTGGCTCATAGACAAAGAATTGGCCATGCATTCACATTGAATGAAATAGTGTGGGAATAACATAGTGAAAGAAACTGTTGAACTAAAGGAGAAGTTTCATTAGTCACCAGAAGGCATGCGTGCCTCTTATCCTGTGAGTCAGTTGAAGTTGTATGGCTGTGCAGCCATCCTGAACTGGTTTTTAGTTGCACCACTCTTTCATTATTTAATTGGAAAAAGGGTTTCCACTCCTCACTGGGTTTCCACTCCAACTCTCAAGCACACAGTGAAGCAAATCCATGATATTACACATTCTGACTGTTTGTTTTTAACTGCGAGACCTTTCCTGTGGGTTTCCCTGTACATGAAATATTCTGGCTGGTAGAACAGGAAGAGTCATTGTCTGAGGCCGCCTTCAGTTGGTTTTCTCCAACCTTAGCCACACCTCTCACACTTTTCCAATTCTCTCCACTATGATGTTTAATCCGTCACCAATGCTAAGCATTCCAGTTTTCCTTTGCAGCTGCTGAGTTTGTGTATTGCCATAACTGACTACAAGCTTGTCCTGATGTTAGTAAATGCAATCGAAATTACACTTTCTTCAATAAAAATGACACTAGACCGTTTTAAGTGCATGAAGAATGACAGACCTATATGATTGATACAGATTTAGTGAGATCCCATTATCTATCAGTCGTTACTGCATTTACCCCAGCTGCAATTTGATAAGATAAGATAAGATAAGATAAGATATTCCTTTATTAGTCCCGCATTGGGGAAATTTGCAGTGTACAGCAGCAAAGGGGATAGTGCAAAAAACAAGATGCATCAGCTAACACAGTAAAAAAAGAGCTAAACAAAGTGTAACAAAATATTAACCATTTAAATAGAAGGAAGTATAAAAATAGGAGCAGTATATACAATACACTGTACAACACAATATACAATATATTTGTAGACAAAGTTTTTGAGGTTACGAGTGTTTTACTGGGTATTAAAAAACAACTTTTAGTATCAGGAAATCACCCAACCACAACCGTTTCGATGCGCTTTCTGTTTCAGGTTTAGCTGTTTCCGACAGAAAAGGTGCACATGCTCAAGCCTTTTAAGCGATATCTCAAGGCCTCAGTAAACAAAGTGGCCTACATGACCCTGCCTGTACTCGCATATTATAATGTTTGACCCTGGCTGCTTATCTGGCCTCAAGCATGTCTTGCTGAGCTGTCTTGCTACACCGCTGTTCTCATGTTCTCATGTTCTCATTTTCATATTTCCGTTTCAGCAACAGACCTGTTGTTAGCTTGGAATCCAGTGTGTTTGGGCATGGTAGAAGGTATCATTGGAAAGATACAGCTTCACACAGGTATGAAAAACCTCTGACCTTTTCACCCTCAGCTGTTTTTTTTTTTTTTTACTCCAAGCACACATTTCCTACCAGTATTTCCAATCTGTGTGCAGTGGACACTTGATTTACTAAATCATCCAGTGCTTATCATGTTTCTTACTCACAAGGAAAGGTGTGAAAAAATGTGTTAAAGTACTTTGAAATTTGTGTCGTTATGAAGACGAGTGAGCTGATGGCGATGATTCAATTGATGATAAATCTAATTTTGTTGAAGCCTCTGTGGGCTTCAGGGTAGATATTAAAAACATTATACCCCTTCACAAGAAAATATATTAACATTTACATTATTCTCGTAATTCAGATAGATTAACATGGTTTGGATATTTATTTACCAGATGTCTGGTGTTACCTTATTAAAAAAATCTGCCGTTATATTGCTGGTGTGCAGCTGCTTTCTTCACACCTTTCAGAATGTGAGGAATTCTGCACCCATGACGCAACTCCCCCTTCTTCTTCTCCTGTCTCCTCTTGGCAGACCTTCCTCTGGGCCTCGTATTAATCCGCCAGAAAGCACTGGTGGGCACTTTACCAGGCGACCACAAAGTCTACAAGATCACTAAGATAGCCGTCATTCCTCTGTCCGACGAAGAGCCTCAGGAGCTTGAGCTGGAGGTGTGTACACTAAGACCGTAACGAGACGTGAGAAACAGTGCTCACTTGTGTTTTAATTATTGCACTCAGCGCTTCTGACAATCATCATAAACAGTGCCTGTGAGAATCCTGAATAGTATTTAATTATTATAAACCCAAGAATACCCCGTGTGCATCAGCGTGTGATTCATCTCTGATGGGCTGACGGTGGTACAAAATGAGTTGTAGATGTTTTTTTTTTATTATTTTCACCTACACATGTAGAGTGAAAAAATAATCACTGTAATAGATCACAAAGGAAGTTGAATATTACTAAGATTTCAGTCTTTCAGGTGAGCTTCATGGATGGTGAGACAGAATATTTTCAAGTGAGTAAATTTGAAGGGTGATTGTTCCTGGATAGGCTTTTAGACCCCATCCTGTTGTACATTGTACTGCAGAATGATCTTTCCACCCCTGTTGTGCCTAGAAATCCCATAGATCAGTGTAGCTGTTAGATTACTATATAAAGTACTGTATAGTTTTGTTTTTGGCTGTTTTGTAGTGGGTAGTTATACACTTTTTGTGTATTTGTTGTTTTGAGAAATTAAAGGTGAAACCAAATTCTGTCACTCACCAAATTGTCTATTTCATAACTTTCTAAATATCACTACGATGTGTATGTAGTTGCACAATCTTGATAGAGGATCCTCTTTTTCAGCTTTGCAAGAAGCATCACTTTGGAATCGACAAACCGGAGAAACTGGCCCAGTCTCCCGAGGATTCAAAGTTCTTGATGAAAACCTTCAGCCAGATCAAATCCAATGTGGCCGTGCCCATCAAGAAAAAGGTATTTTTAAATGTATTCTGTCATCTTCAAGCCGACACACTACTTTTCCTTTCTTTTTCGCTTTTTAAGTCTCTGTTAGGGTTTTACTTTTCAACTTACTGCTTTTTTCTATCCACACGCCCAATCCAGTATTCCCCTGCCTTCCAGGTCAAGGAAAATAAAGAGAAGGAACGCCTGGAGAGGCGGCTGCTGGATGAGCTGTACAAGGTATTCATGGACTCGGATTCCTTCTACTACAGCATGACCTACGACCTGACAAACACTGTGCAGCGTCAGGGAGACTCGGAAAAGTCCAGCTTACCCCTATGGAAACAGGTGTGGAGAGAAAAACAACAACTCGTTGCCTTATTTAAAAAAAATATTTATATAGCAAAATCCCTGAAATCTAATTGTCGGTTTTATTCTTTGTGAAAGGTGGATGACCGTTTCTTCTGGAATAAACACATGATCCAAGACCTTATTGACCTTCAGGTAAATTATTCTTCCACACAGAAATACTAAGTGGCACATTTATTGTTTGTGTCTCTCATTTTAGAATTTAATAAATGCACTTTGCCCCCACATTTCATTCTTTAATTCTCTAATTTTCTTTACAAATGTCAGCTCAAAGGGCACAGTTAGCTCCTCTATGTTACCGTGACAGTTGTGTGTGTGGATAATTATCAGAGCTTTATCAGAAGAGTATGAAAATACTCAGTGAATATAAGGGCTAATGGATCTGAGTTATGCAAGATTACCTGCCTGGGATACTTGGTGGATGCAAAGTTCTTCCTTATCAACCTGTCAAACAGCATTTTAATCTTCTTGTCCTGATGTTATGTTTAACTTTTTGAATGCTCCAGGTGCCAGAGGTGGACTTCTGGGTGACACCAATCATCCAGGGCTTTGTACAGGTGGAGGAGCTGGTGGTGAACTACAACGAGACCTCCGATGAGGAGAGGAGCAGCCCTGAGACCCCTCCACAGGAGATCACCTGCGTTGATGACATTCATCCCCGCTTCACTGTGGCCCTTATCTCCAGACGCAGCCGCCACCGCGCAGGTAGAGCTACGGTTACTGTCAGCTTGGCTCAGAGGAAGGTCATGCCTGTAATATATGGGTTATGTTGCATAATAAGGACTGATTGTTCCCACATCCAAGTAGGGTTTCTTTCACTTTGAATAACTCAGCAGACAATACGTTTTTGTTCTCTTCAAGTGAAGCGTGATGTGTGATATAAATAATCTGAATAATGTTGATGCATTCTCCTTGCCCGAAGGGATGCGGTACAAACGCAGAGGAGTGGATACCGACGGCCATGTGGCTAACTATGTGGAGACAGAGCAGTTGATCCACGTGCACAGCCACACTCTGTCCTTTGTGCAGACTCGTGGCTCCGTGCCTGTCTTCTGGAGCCAGGCCGGGTACCGCTACAATCCCCGGCCACGCTTAGAGAAAGGTCAGCAGAACTACATTATCTTGCATACAGTTCAATAGAGAGGGTCTATCAGAGGCTTTGATGGAGTATAGTGGGCTTTGCACTTCATATTTTTATCGTTATATCTTAAAAAAGACATTTCATATCAACCAAATATGAATCTCATCAGTTTGTAAACTAGATCCCTTGGTGTCTTTAGCCAGATTCAATTATATTGAAATAATTTGTATGCATTTTTTTCTTCTGTTTCAGGAGAGAAGGAGACCATGTCTTACTTTTCTTCCCACTTTGAAGAACAGCTTAAACTCTACAAGACACAGGTGGGTTTGCTTTGCCAGAGTATGTGCTTGGGTATGTGCTTAGCGTAGTTATAGACTACATGCATCCATCAGTCTTGTGTTAGGATTGTTTTTTTAAATTATCACCACTGTGGTTATTCTGTCACCTGTGAATGCATATAGTGTGAGCTACCATGTCTCCTTCCTCTAACATTTGGCACCTCAGTGTTTCCACATGAAAGGCTGAGAGGGGCATACATGTTATACACAAGGCTAAATGGCCGCACTCTTTCTTGTCTTCTTCAGATCATCATTAACTTGGTGGATCAAAGTGGACGGGAGAAGATAATTGGCGACGCATATCTGAAGCAAGTCCTACTTTACAACAACCCAAACCTCACATATGTTTCATTTGACTTTCATGAGCACTGGTAAGAGAAACTCTTTCCTCAGAAGTGTAACTTACTCATGAATGAAGTCGTCCTATTTTATACTACGTTGCATTTACTTCCCTTTTTCGGTTCTTATATCCTGTTTTTTCAGCCGTGGTATGAAGTTTGAGAATGTGCAAGTACTGACAGATGCGATCTCTGATATCATCACTGAAATGAAGTGGGCCTGGTAAGTGTACTTTTGTAATTTTCAGAGAAATGCTGATAGCATGAACTCTTGCTTAACTTCATGGGAACAAGATTTGTTTTGTTAGAAAACAACTATGAACCACTAGCAGGCTATAGTGCATGTTAGTAGTCCTGTATATTATCGGGCTAAAGATTGTAATTCCATGATTGTATCTTCCGCTGTCAGGGTGGATCAGGCCGGAGTCATCTGCCAGCAGGAGGGCATCTTTAGAGTCAACTGTATGGACTGTCTCGACAGGACCAACGTGGTCCAGGCTGCTTTTGGTCGGGCTGTGATGGAACATCAGGTGAACATACATTTCTCACAGCACATAACATTTGTTATTATGCAGGTCTGCTGTACCTTGCAGGTGCTGCTTTCTAAATTTACTTTACTATTTCTGTACCAGCGACCTTTTAGACTGAAAGTTACATTGTTCCTTATGAAACTCGAGTCCAGCTAAATAAACGTGACTGCTCAGAGTCCTTAGTGCCTGTAAAATGAATTAAGTATGTAAGCAATAGCAAAAATCAAATATTATTTTTATATATATATTTCGATTATTTTCATTGTCGATTGATCTATTGATTATTTTCTCGATTAATCAATTAGTTGTCTGGTCTATAAAATGTCAGAAAATGGTGAAAATTGTAGATCAGTGTTTCCACAACTCAAAGATATTCAGTTTACTGTCATAGAGGAGTAAAGAAACCAGAAAATATTTACATTTAAGTAGCTGGAATCGGAGAATTTTGACTTTTTTTCCCCTTAAAAATTCCTCAAACCAATTAATCAATCATCAGAATAGTTGGCGATTAATTTAATAGTTGACAACTAATCGATTAAGCTCTATATATTATTAATTATTCAGGGAAAATACACATTTAACAACATTGCTGTTAATATGTACATTAAAAGAAGTTATGTTTTATGAATAATACCAGTAATAATAATAATATAGAATGATCAACATCATCATTGACATATTTTATATGACTGCTTTCTAAAAATTCCAAAGTGTTTTACAAAAGGTGTAATTGTGATACAAAAGATTCTTTTGGCAACATGAATCCTCGTCTTTGTTAGTTTGTAGGCAGTTTGCTTAACGTTTGTACAAGAGATTACGGACATCCGCACATATTTGCTCTAAACATCCCATTACTGATGGCAGAGCTTTGACGCTCGTACAGCAAAGATAGCAGAACAGATCGTTAGTGCACATCAACACAACCATAGTTCGTACACCTGGAATCCAGTAAATACAATCGATCTAAATAAATGTGTAAATAAATAAAGGCTGACCTTTCCCACTGATGCAGTGTAAACAAGGAAAGAGAGGCATCACCATGTCTACTCACTGGTTTAACAGCATCCCCATGGACAATAATGTCTCTTGTCTCCTTGCAGCTGAAGAAACTGGGTGTGATGCCTCCAGAGCAGCCTCTGCCTCTCAAATGCTACAAGATCTATCAGAGCATGTGGGCCAACAACGGAGACACCATCAGCAGACAGTACGCAGGCACAGCAGCGCTCAAGGTAGGTTTACATCATTGTCTTTGCACACACACGTTCACGTCTGAGTCAGTGTTTGCTTAAACACACAGTAGTGAAGTGTGCCATCTTCTTTTGACACAGCTCACTCAGCTGTTAAGTGTTTAAGCTACTGAGACTGCCTCTAACGGTAGGACCCATGAATCAACAGCACATACAGTATTTAGATCAAACACATCCGAATGACTAATATGGACTGAGCCTTTTGGACTTAGAAATGGACTGAAATCACAGAGGGTCACAAGTCAAAGATAAGTCCAAAGATATATTTAAATAGATGCTGTTTGATCTATTTTAGGGAGATTTCACCAGGACGGGGGAGAGGAAACTGGCTGGTGTGATGAAGGATGGTGTAAACTCTGCCAACCGCTACTATCTGAACCGCTTCAGGGATGCTTACAGACAAGCAGTCATTGGTATGGACTGATATCATAGCTGTATATATACATATACTTTATATGTCTATCTGTACCCATCTTCTGAATCCTCTTCCTCTCCCTGCAGACCTAATGATGGGCCTGCCAGTGACGGAGGACCTGTACTCCATCTTCAGTAAGGAGAAGGAGCATGAAGAGAAGGAGAAAGAGAGCCTGAGGGGAGCGCAGGAGCAGGTCAGCCTCCTCCTGCAAACATACATGCAGCTTTTGCTGCCTGATGACGAGAAGTTTCATGGAGGTTGGGCCCTCATCAATTGTGACATGAGGTTAGTGGCTAGCTGCCCCGTCTTTTCTGTTTTCAGTAGTTTCTGAATAGCTCTCTTCATGATACCATTTTCTCATTTCCCACCAGCCTCGTTGACGCAAACAACAAAGACGTGGATGTGCTGCTGCTTCTGTCCGACAAAGCCTATTACATCGCTTAGTGAGTCTGACTTTAAATTTGCCAACATTTGTCTTTTAAATTGTTCTGATAGATTTACTTATGTTTGCATTTATTTTGTTGTAGCTACGACGAAGAAGCAGATAAAGTCAACCAATACCAGCGCCTCAATTTAGAGGGTTTGGAGAAGATCGAAATTGGTAAGACGTTAGGCTCAAAGGAGAAGTGAGGGTTCTTGTACGCTCACTGAGTCACCCAACACTTCCTAAAAGTGTGCTTAACAGTTTCTCAGTAACCTTTTAGCAATATCTCCGCTCATGATTCATGCAAGGAAAGCACACCAGTAAAAATGGAAGTTATAAGTTGTGTTTTCTTTTGCAGGTCCAGAGCCGACTCTGTTCGGGAAGCCAAAGTTCTGCTGCATGCGTTTGCATTACAGGAGCGAAGAGACGAGCGGATACTTTCACACGCTGAGAGCAGCAACACGAAACCCTGAGGATGACGGAAAAGGTAGGATGAAATTCTTTTAAACCTCAAAAAAGGAAACATTTTAGATCGTAAACCGCATTTACTGGTTGAAGCTGACAATGTGACTCATTGCAGACACGTTACAGTGCATAGCTGAGATGCTTCGCATAACTAAACAAGCCACGGGGCTGGACCTGCTTGTGGTTGAAAAGAGGCTGGAGAGGTGAGAACTAATTTGTAGTCATTAAGATGATTATTTAGCATTTAGTCTCTGTCTTTTTTCACATATTTAAATGTAATGCAGATAAATAATTGCACTTATTATAGCACAATTTGAACTTTTAACCAATGACAAGAGCGGTGGGTGTTTGTGTCTGTGTTACAGGCGGCAGAGTAAACCTCATGAGGATATAATGGGCATCCAGAACAAACCTGCAGACCAGGTCCAGGGTAGCTCTGGTCTCGCTCAGGGCAAAAGTTTCCTCCTCAACAAATTCTCCTCTCTCAATCAGAAAGTTAAACAGACCAAGACAAACGTAACCCTCGGGAGGCTGGGCAACTTCTCTAAGCCTGATGTAAAAGTCAATTTCCTAAAGCCAACTATGCATGTCAACCTGTGGAAGTCGGACAGCAGCTTGGAAACATCAGATAGCAACCCTGGCACAGGAGGCCTGAAAGATATCGGCAACAGGCACTCTGACTCCGACGACTCTGACTCCTATAATTCGGACCCAGAGCACCTGTGTTCTGGTTCTTTAGAGAACGTGGACTATGTGCTGCCCAGCTGCGGCATTGTAGCATCAAACCCACGACTGGGCAGTCGCTCTCAGTCTATTGGCAGCGTGGAATTAAACATCCCCTCTGTTATCCGAGTCACTGGCTGTGACGGGAAGCAGGAAAGCCCTTCTCAAGTCAGCGAAGACAAGTCCCCAGGGGCCGCCTCGGTGGCTGAAGAAGCCATTCTGATTGACTTTGGTACTCCCATTGATGCCTACTGCCACCAGTTTGTCCAGGATGCACAGACCAAACCTGTTGAGGTGTTTGGAGAGCTGCCGCCAGCTGCTGTCCCTCTACTCAACCCTGTGGTGCCTGTGCAGAATAAGACCCTAGCAGACTCCGACAAGCAGCCAAGCTCCGAGCCGCAGCAGGAGCCGGAAGAGCCCCAGCTCCCCAGGCCGTCCAAGCTAGACGTCGACTCCACTACCTCCAGTTCCAACCTCCTCTCCGTCCAGAAGCCCAGCTCCGCAGCCTCGGGAGGCTCTCAGAGGAGTCTGGGTTCACTGTTGGAGGGCAGCCTCGGCCCTTCACCCGCCGACAGCAACGGCAGCCGAGTGGTGTCCCCCTTTGCCAAGATCAAGAGCTCCATGGTCCAGGTGGCCAGCCTCACCCAGGCGGGACTCACCCAGGGCATCAACTTTGCTGTGGCAAAGGTACAGAAGAGCCCGGAGCCAGATACTGTCAACGAAGCCCAGGAGAACGAGCTGAAGGCAATGTTTACACAGTGCCAGACCAGGATCATTCAGATCTAGTGCTTTCCTTGTAGCAGGATTTTGTAGTCGTGCGTCTTGTAGAAACTTCCTGAATGGTAGCAGTAGCAAAAGCTTGCACATAGCGTCACTACTCGGCCAAGAAACGCGCTGTTAAATTTGCCCTTTAGTTAAACTTTCCCATGTTAATGATGACTCTTGTACAGAAATATATACTTAGGCCCAACATGGCAGTGACCATGTTTACATGCACATCATTATGGATTCCCTCACTCTTAAGAGAGAACTGATTGATCTAAGGGATGTTTAGCTCATATCCCTTTTGCCAAGCAACCTCACACAATGTCAGGTGTTAAAATAATCAATTGTTATAATTCCCATATCCAATTTTATACAGTGATTGAAATGAGTGTATGTACATCCTAAATCACTCCAGAAATACTGCTACTGTTGAAGTAAATTGTTCTATAAGTTCAGTTATCAAAATTTCAAGGATATTCTCACTATGATAACCTTAAGAGACAAATACGATTTTTAAGATGTTTTAAACTCTAGTACTTCCAGAGTGGTATGCAGAGTACTTTTGTGCATGTAAACATGTCACTGAAAAGTTATTCTACCCGCAGTGCTTGCATGTGAGGTTAATGGTAACTGATAGTGACAAGGCAGGTAAACAGAGCTGTGCGTTGAAAGACCAATCTGACTCTATCATGTACTGTACGGCACCCTGTATGTGCAGGTCACTTATTGGCGTTTGTGATATAGACCTTCAATTTGTAACAGTTGTTGTAGAATCCGACCAAATATCTTTTGTGATCCCCAAAGTTAACTATCACCCCTTTGTATAGCTGTCAGAAACTAGCCAGACGACATACTGTACGTAGTTATCCTATGTAATATCAATGTTGTCAAGTGATAAACCGTTATAGAAATAATGAGTACACAAGACCATAGTAGGAGTATCCTGGTTGTTGATATGTACAGTGAGTATCGTATGTTTATCTGTTCCCCAAGTAGAGCCTTCCCTTAAGCTTTTTGTATCGATAGCAGGGTGGCATCTTAATATGTTCAACGAGGTATGAGCATTATATTTTGAAAAGAACGCCCAGTACTGTCATTGCTAACCACGAATAATAACCAGAAAACTACTGGTTGGAGTTGTTTTTGATAGATAAATGTAATTAAATAACTAATTAACTATGAGGGTTTGTTCGTCCTCGGCCAGCGTTGTACATTGACGTTGCATGTTTGACAGGAGAGTAGCATATAGTAGGTATATATGCAATTGCACCCATCCAATTATTAGAAACACTGACGCTTTATGCACTCCCCAAACCGAAAGCATATTTGCCTTAACAGGGAATTGAAGTGGGATTATGTATATCAGGTATTTATGGCAAAATCTACCTTTCTAAGTCCATTCTTTACATGTTACATTTGGTGTATTGTATAAAAGATCATGTTCAGGGTTACTGTATGTCATCACGCTTTGTCTTGGGATATTTCTTCCACTGGCGCACACATTCTCCATGGAAATGAGCAGGTTTTGGGTGTATGTACTGTACAGTATTTGAGTTAGAGCATCCCTGCTGCTGCTGCTGGTATTTAGGAGTGCTCGCCTCGGAGCCCTAGTTATATTTATGTGCTATGAAGCCGTAAACATTGTTATATTGTACATGTTTTTCCGTTAACCTCAAGAAGAGAGGTTTTGCCTCGTCAACCGTTACACTTGCTGTCATTAAGGTAAAAATGTCCAACATGACCTTGTTACAGTCCTCCAGAAGAAACTATAATGATCCACCTCATCACACTGCTTTGTATATCTGTCTATTTATGATAAATAATAATAATCTGGTTTGCTTCGAGCTGAAATATCCCAAGATAAACGGTCACACATTTCGTATTTTGTGTTTTATTTGCCTGTTTTTTTGCATTCAGCTTGCTCACCAGCAGATAAGAAGTGGGATACTTTGTGTATATTTTATCTGACTATAATTGTGTTAAGTGAGATTGTAGCCTTGGCTGCTTTGTGGGTGCTACATTATATAGTTATTGAACCTGCTGATAGTGCGTGGTGCTGCCAAAGCTTTAAGGTAATAGCTGTAATGCAGAGGTGTTTTTTTGAAACTTTCGCGCAGGATTGCAAACACTGGAGCCGTTCCCAAGCAGAGCAGAAACTTATTGTCACAAACTTGCTGTGTTACGCTAACAAGAGCAGTAATCCTCAACATTCCCGATAGAGACCACAATGCTAGAGTGTTGGTGTCTGGTTTTTATATGCAAAAGCTGGCGTAATCATATTTTATCCTATACTTGCTGGGTGAGATTTTTCTCCTTTCCTTTTTGTTTTTACACCAAGTGCTTTTGCGTCCACCTCCTTCATTTGTTATCTGTGGTTGTCCTCCCGTCCCATTAGGACCCCAGACCATGACACATTATCATGTGACTAGAGGTCTTAAAGCATTTGATTTGCACTGTTTAAGCACATTTTTCTAGCATTAGCACCATTTCATCTGAATGTCTGTGGTCCTATCTTTCCTCTTTACCAACTGACTGTTGTCATTGTTTTCCACGGTGTAATGAGATTGTATTGTATATTAAAGTATCCTATTTATTCTTATCCTCTCTGGGTGTGTTGTTACTTGACAACAAAGTGCATTGTACACTTTCTGTCTAGGAAGATATTCCATTGGAATAAAATAATGAGTGTACAAGTACATGTCAACTATTAATTGCCAACTATTTTGATAATCGATTAATCGGTTTGAGTAATTTTTTAAGAAAAAGCTTCTAAAATGTGAATATTTTCTGGTTTCTTTAGTCCTCTGTGACAGTAAACTGAATATCTTTAAGTTGTAGACAAAACAAAACATTTGAGGACGTCATCTTGGGCTTTGGGAAACACTGATCAACATTTTCTGACATTTTATAGACCAAACAACTAATTGATTAATCGAGAAAATAATCGACAGATTAATCGACAGTGAAAATAATCGTTAGTTGTAGCCCTATATCAAACAGTTTGGTCTTTCTGGCAACTAGCTAAATGTATACTGACTCCAGAAGAAAATGCATTATAAGAAATAATCCTCCAGACTTTATTTCCATATTTTTGAGGTTACAATATTTATATATTTTTTGTAAACATGGAAATCTCGGTCTGCAGCAACTCCGTCATAAACCGCAGAGAGTAATGATGCACATTGGGCGTTCCTGTCCGTACAAACTACAACCCATTAAGTGAAAATATATCAAAATTTCATCTGCAACGCCGTACTGTAAAGAAGTTGAACGCAACGTGAACTTTACGACACATGAAAAACATCTTTATTACAAAGTTTTTTTAGGTATCAAAAAGAAAAACAAAAGCCACCTTGTCTTCTCTCCGTGTGAGTGATCATGGCTCGTTGCCGTTGACGCATTTGTGCTGCTCCATCCGGCTCCTCCGCAGCATCTCGATGTGTTTGGCTCTCAGCCAGCTGTCTGTGGACAGAGACGTCTGTCCCAGGCTCAGAGACAGCAACCTGCGGACAGAGACACAGTCAGACACATGAGTTAATACTCCAAATACTGCGGTAACATTTCAGTATCCGGGCTCAGGCAAACAGTAAGTCAAAGTATTTAACAACTATTTTATTTTGGTTGCATTGACCCGTGACGTGATTGTCCCTGCTTATGTCATATCTGGCATTTCCGCCGTTGGTCATAATGGGCGTTTAACACTTTGCCTTTTAAAGAAGGCTTTACAGGCTGTTGTTATCATTCTCACTAGATAAAAAATGGAAAAAAATGCCAAGTAAAACGTAATCACAGCCCACCTCGCCACAACGAGCATCCTGTGGAGGTCCTCAGCAGATATGCTCTGGGGGTCGTCCTTCCTCATGTCTACAAAGTCATCCTCAACTGACTGAGGACAACAGAAAAGGACAAGCCGTTAAAGGACACTCTGATGCACACAGATAACAGACTGCTCATTAAACAGATACACACAGGCTTGTTAGGTACATGAAGCATAATGGCCAACCCTCACAATTTTCCCGGGAGATTCTTTTTTTCATTGCTCTCTCCCAGTTTATGACAATTTATTTTTTTCCTTTTCATTATCTCAACCTGTTTCTGGCACTGTACAGCGTGTATAAGCCTTACGACTCTAAAAGTCTACCCAGACAACAATACAGCTGAATAGTGACTCAACAAGGTTTGAGCTGCGCTCTCCGCTGGATGTAGAGCCCAAATTTGGGCTTTGCTTGACGCAGTGAGAAGCCATCGTTGCGCGACGCAAACCATTAGAAATAACGGGTTTCAGAGCGCAGTGGTGCCGTTGTCGCGTTGTGTCAGAAGGGACCTTCAGTGAGTGAGAGACGGAGAAATACTCAGCAGGTGCAAAAAATTAATGAACATTAGTTAATGGCAGAGATTCATGCAAATTCACGACTGAGGGGTGAATTATTCTGTATTCTTTTATGAGAATTGAAAGTAAAATTAAAAGCATTTAACATATAAATGCTGTTGCAGTGTACTTATTATTTTTCTATTTTCATTCTTTAAAAGTTACCAAAATGCAGGAAACGGGATCCCTATTTTTGAGGTCTGGCGAGTATTACAAAACAACTAACCTGCAAGCAACTAGTTCCAAGTTAAACTGATGTCATTATGTGACCAGTATTTTTTTTCACCAGTGTTCTTGCAACTCAACTCAGGCTGTTGTCCTCATGTCTCACCTTTGTCATTTCATCAGAGATACTGTAGTCAAGCAGCTGAGCCACGCTCAGGTACATCCTGAACTTGTTCAGCTGTGAAGCCTGCGGATGCATGTGGATGCTGCTGAGATACTCCTCCATGTGGGGAGGGGTGACCTGAGACTGGAGGGGTACCTGGCTGTCTGACTGTGGAGTTACAGAGAAAGAAATATTGAGGGGAAGAACTTTGCACATGGAAAAGAAATGCATGTATAGTTTTTTTCACAGGTGTTGCTATGCAAAAGTCAGTTCTGCCTGCTGTGTGCACGCCTAGTTTGGCCCATTCTCAAAACTTCATAGCACGCCAGACAGGAGTAAAGCCTTGGCGAGCTAACTGTGAAGCGCTCGAGCAGCTGGAGGGTCAAGCTGATCATCAGCCGATAGTTGTTCAATGTAAACACAGCCGTGCGCTTCTGACTTCTAATCAACCCTGGGAGTTGTTTACAGCGCGCTGCCCTTCACTGCAGGGCTAATAGATGGCCAAGCCAGACGCCTCTCCCAGGATTGTTCCTGTGGCACGCAGCTGCCACCATAGCAACCTATTAGACCAACACACAGGAATAGCACACGGCACATTCCTCGGGCTGTTCGCAGCAGAGTGAGACCCGAGCTAAAGCCGCCGGCTGGAGGGGTTGCTGCAGCCAACCAATGGCAGCTGAGATGACAGCGTGACGCCGGCTGGAAACAACCTCCAGCGTCAGACACGGCTCGTCTCATGAGAGGCTGGAGGAAACCTAAGCCCCCCTTGGCCATGCCGGGGAGGGAGGGTTGGGGGTGCTATGGGATCAGGGGTGGGTAGGGGTGAGTTTTCGCCCTGCGGTTGCACGCCTCATCCCTCTTTGTCCTCACCGGCAGAAGCGAGCGGCCCTCTGACGCGATGAGCACGTTAATATTGCAGGGGAATTCCATCTGGTGGTAGTTAAAGTCATAATCAACCTTCTGCCACGAGATCAGGTTCCCCAGGGCCGTAATGTTACGCACACCTACACAACAAAAACACACACACACACACACACACAGAAAAGAAGATCCAACCTGGTTAGCTCAGTCATCATGATAACAGTGTGTACAGCCTGCAGGGAGGCATTAACTGCAGCGTTTGTCCACTCAGTGTCGTCCCCTCGTGGTTTCTGGAAGCCTCACCTGCTGTGTCCAGCTGTCCCTGCTCCAGCTGGGTTTCATCCAGGAAGAGGGAAGTGTTTCTGGCCAGCTGCAGGGCTCCACTCACTAGCCGGTTGGCCACATAGTCCTTCTTTGGCACAAATCGCATCTGGTTCATATTCTGGAGGCTCATGCCCAGATAGTACGACTGCAGAGGGGAAACAAACGGTCAGTGTCTTTCATTTCAACCAAAAACAAATAAATAAATAAACCTAGCAGTACTGACAAAGTTCACTCACAGAAGGCACGAGCTGCTGGATGATCTGATAGAAGCGTTCAGTGTACGAGGCGACAGTAGGACAGCCACTCAGGTTCAAGGTGAACTTGCCCAGAGGGAGAACATCCCGTCTAGAGTACCTACAAGAAAATCAACCACATTGTGAAATGAAAAAACTCTTTTAGCTTTAGAATGAAACCGCAGAGACAGGAAGGTTCCCGCTTAACAGTTACAGATTGAACTTAACGTACACGTTAGAAATGAGATGCAGAATGAGGTACTCAGCAGCCAGGGCATCTCCCAGAAGGATGTGAGTGAAGTATGTGAGCAGCTCTGCCCTGACGGCGGCCATCTCGCTCAGGGTCGAAGATAAAACTGAGGACGAAGGACAGAGAGTTAAAACAAGTTACTATGGTTACTACAGGCATGTGTGATTTAAAAGCTTTACAGTGGAAAAGATTCGCTGCTTTATTCCTCTTCTTGGAAAGCTTTACAAGACAGACAAATTTCGACATAACGGCTCCCTTTTTCTGCTTCCCCACAGAGCTGAGGGGCGACATGATAACACGACAGTAACTAACGGCTGTGTTGAGTATTTGTTTAAAACAGAGTTTTCAAAATTGCTGGATTTAGTGTGGCACATAGGTAGCACTGGAACATAGAAGGCAAGACAAAAAAATTAATCAGATGATTTTTCGACTAATAATTTCATCCAGAAAAGGACACCAATCAAAAGTTCACAGAGCCAAAGGAGACACCTTCAATTGCTTGTTGTATCTGATTAACGGTCCAACAGTACCCAAAGGTATTAAATTGATATACATTGAAGAGGCACATTCTCACATTTAAGAATGTTTTGCTTGATAGTCTATATTCTAAACAGATTTTTTCAATTTATTGATTCATTTTTTTTTATCTTGACAGACTAGTCGATTCGCTGACACATCATCTCAGCACTAAATTTAACGTCGCTGCATTTTTAAATGGAAAGAGCTGAACTCAAATTGTGTACAAATAACGGCATTTTAATAATAGTACTTAGCATTGTGTAACATCTACACAGTGTGTAATAGAGCTGCAACGATTAATCGATTAGTTGTCAACTATTAAATTAATTGCCAACTATTTTGATAATCCATTAATCGGTTTGAGTAATTTTTTTAAGAAAAAAAAAGTAAAATTTCTCTGATTCCAGCTTCTTAAATGTGAATATTTTCTGGTTTATTTACTCCTCTATGACAGTAAACTGAATATCTTTGAGTTGTGGACAAAACAAGACATTTGATGACGTCATCTTGGGCTTTGGGAAACACTGATCGACATTTTTCACCATTTTATAGACCAAACAACTAATCGATTAATCGAGAAAATCAACAGATTAATCGACAATGAAAATAATCATCAGCTGCAGCTCTACTGTGTAATACAGCATGACAAGGCACAGAGCTCAGTGTATAGATTTATAACTGAGCAGACACTCTTTTAAATTTTTTGTAGCAGTGCTGCTGGATTAATATTACACATTAATATAGTGTAAACTCAAGAAAGAAACACTAGCAGGGAATATTTTCCAGGGATGGGCGGCCCGTTTTTAGGCTTTAGGCTGCAGCAGGCTTATAAATATTTCCCCAGATCTCTTCAGGTTTTATCATGGATATATCAGCAATGATGTAGCGCAATAGCCTTCTATTCAAAAGGTTGAAATATTCACGATTACTGGCATTTACAGTCATATGAACACATACACACAGGGGAAAAGAAAACTCTACTATTTGTCCTTACATGTACTGTTGTCCTCCAAGCTGGCGGAGGGCAGCACGGGGTTGTTGTGTGGCAGTGGCTTGGCGTAGAGCACGTGGAGGCGAGGAACGAGCGAGGCTGGCGGGCAGTGCACTCTCTGCTCCTCTGCCATCTCCATGCACTCTGTAGGGTCCAGGAGGGATGAGGAGGCGTCTCTGTGTGGACACGCCAAGAATCAGCAACAAGCACGCAGATCAACACCGGAGGGAAGTTATAAACTAAATTCTGTGTCTTACTTCTCGTCGGCCAGAGCACTGAGAGCGGGGCTGACAGAGAGGATCCCGAAGACCTCTAGTGTGTCGTTCAGTTTGAAGCCGTCCCAGTCCTCGTAGACCTGCCAACAACACGCAGCGTTTAGCTTCTGTTCTCTACTCTAAAAGCCTGCTGATAATGGTGGCATCATCTCTGAAATCACCTCTTGAAACAAATGTTTGACGAGAGATAAATCACCCACCAGGCCATGAAAATTAGGTGACAAAAGAAAAGGCACCAAAGCCCTCTGTTAGAGACATAACACACCTTGACGAGGCAGGCGGGGCCTTTCTCTCCTGGTAGGGGGAAGTTGAGGTCGGGATGGGACGCAGACGCCGTCTGGCTGGAAGGAGCTTCTGTCTCCTGCCGCTTACAGTCACCATTGCCGTGCTGTTCTGTGGGACTTTGAGGACCTGCAGCGAGAGGGGGAGCAGTCTGCATTTATGGCAAAAATCCAGCCAATATAGGTTTAGTGTTAGATAATCTATGATGTCAAATACTAGAGGTCGACCGGTTGCATTTTTAAAGGCTGATATAATAACAATAATTTGAATCAGGAAAAAGCTGCAGTTTTCTTCTTTATATCTGCAGCAGCCTAGTCGGCTACTTCAGCATACGCTGTTATAATTAATTTTTTTGTCACTCAGAATTAAATCATTCGTAAGAGAATAACCTGAAGTGTTAATGGTGGATTACATCATTGGAATATGTTCAATTTATTGGCATGTGGCATTCTGTGGCTTATGACCAGGATTACTTCTGTTGCACATCTCGTACATTGTTCAATGCCGCTCTTCACCATCAATGTTCACGCATATTCCCGAGGTAAGTCTTAAATCTTAAAGTGTGCAACTTAATTTCATGAATGGATGGTTATATGGCTGGATTATTTGGAAGAGAACGCCAATTTTGTACAGTAAGCAAATTAAAATAACAGGTGAATGATTTATTTTCCTCCCTGTCTGCCTGTCTTGTATCTGGGACAAAGAGCTGATAGTGTTGCGTTATGTATTCGAGAGATAACTTTTTTTCCTTCCCCTCTATCTTGACTTTGTGTACGGAGCCTCCATGCAAAACGGTGATGTACGTCCTTGCGTGACTGGTGGCGGCTTTGCAGCCATTGGCTATTATCGCAGCTCAGTTCTGTGATAACGATAGATTGTAAAACATCCTATTGGTGCTATTTCAGGTGTGTCATAATTTACATCTCTTGTGTACCAACTTCCTCTCAACCTGCCTGTCCATCTACTGCAGTTTTCCTACATTTCCCAGTGTGCGAAGAGGCAACTCCAACAGAATGTTGCATTCAGCTGTGGGTCATACAAGCACATGAGGAGAGGAGTACACATGATGGAGCAGAAAAAGGGAAAGCCACTACATCATTAAAATGTAGTAAAACACCACCTTCACCTCCCAAGGTGGATTTACATGCATACATGGGAACAAGACAAGAAAATATAAAAATCATGTCTGTTATAACACCTTGACAGTAGCAGGGCTGACCCGGATGCTTTGAGGCTTTGACCATTGCCATGGTAATGGACCTCCAAATCAGTATTTGAATGCTTCCATTTTTTTTTTTATATGAATATGTAATATTAAAGTATAAATCTCAAAATAACCCATGAAATAAGGAATAATTTCACAACATTATTCATTATTCATATTCACCATTAGTTATTATTAGTTATTCTCAGACGGATATCGCTGTTTGTTGTGTGTAGAGGTACGTGTGTGTACAGCAGTGCAGCAACGGCACTGAAACAGGGGAGATGGAGACAGACAGAAGAACATGTCAGCCTGCTGCGCCACTTTGTATACCTTCAAATATTTCAAGCTTCGAGGCCCAAAAAATGGTATTCAGATCAGCCTTAGACAAGTAAAACACTAAATGGACAATGCTTCTGTCTTACTTTCTGCTCCACATTCACTTAAACAGCAGCTCATACCAGTATGCGGCTCCCTCTGCTTCTGCGGCTGTGTGTCCATGTCGTCGTCTTCCTCGTAGCTGCGTTTCTGTCTAGTCGGTGCATACGAGGTGGAAGGAACCACTCTTGCTTGGCTGGAGCCGGCATAGCTGTGCGACAGAATTAAGGAAAATCTAGGGAGCACAATACAAAAATACTTCCAGCACAAGTTGGTTGCAGCAAAGAATACTGTTTGAGGAGCATTTCCACACATAATCTGGACAAGATGAGGATATCTCTTTCACCCAGGGATTTTCTCCAGGGATTGGCACACAGTAGAAAGTCTGTCTCTCTGCAGTCACAGTGTTACCGGAGTTAAAATCAACCTGGATATAAACACATGTCGCTGTTAGCAAAGCTGAAGCTGAATGTGTATTTATGGATCTTTTGAGTGATTTAGCAGAGAGAGACTTACCCCACATTCTGTAACATCTTTGTACTTCCCACATCGCATCACCTGGGGATAGTGAGACAGTAAAATAAGATGATGACATCTGACACATTATCAATGCAAAAACATGCACATGACACACGAGAGGGCTGTATTTATATGAATAGCTGCACAGGAGAAGACAAGGAAGCGCTTACTTTAGCCTTTGTAGATGGATCAACAGCCTCATACGCTCCCATGTAGAACTCTGGATCAAACATGTCTTGGATAAAGCAACGAAACTTCACCAGGCTGTTGGGCTTCAGGTAGTGCAGAGGGACATCATTCAGAGATGGAACCTGCACCAAAATGAAGGTGATTGTCATTAACAAGCACTGAAAAAACAAGCATCTTTTGCATCTCTGTGGAATTAACATGCTGAAAGGATCAGTGAGCGGCATTACCCAGGTATGAGCGTCCTTCTCTTTCAGATGATCTTTAAAAAATTCAACCGCCTTCGCCTCCCATTCAGATTTTGGACTGTTCTGAGCAGCAGCTACAATAATCAACAAGAGCATAATGTTATTAATCACTTAAAATAACAAAAACATAAATTGACCATTATTATAACAGAAAACATTGGCTTTGATAATCCCAGCGATTAGATTTCATTCAGCTAGGTTACACTAGATAAATGATGGTCACAAAGTAAGCGGGGATAGACAAAAAAAAAACAATTCAGTGTGTAATTGTAGGGGTGTGAAGAACAAGTACTTGAGATGCATCAAAATTGCTGCATTATTGTATGTGAAATTGGCATTTTTGTGATTTTTCTGCCTATATATTAACTTTTGAAAAATGTAAACTTAATTTTTTTCATTAAAATTTTATGAAGGCTCTGTAAAGTGGATTTTTTTCTGCATGCATTGTGGAAGCCCTTTTTTGTAATTAGTATTTTATTGATTTTTTACATGAACATTGTCACATTTTGGTCAACAAATCAAATGACTCCTATATGCAAAATAATAAAAATAATATTAATATAAAATTCAAATATCTACAAAATCAAAAGAAAATACAAAAAGAAAAAAAATCAAATACATATTCCTACATTAATCTGCACCATGATGTAATCTAGTTTACAAGCAGCTAATTCATTTTCAGACATATAGAGTGTGTCTGTGTGCTGTGTATGTGCCTATTGTGTGATGGTGTGTGCTTTACTTCATGATCTGTCCACATTAACAATATATTCCAAGTAGTCTCCTCACTTTGCCACATATTTCTCAGTCGTGTCCTTCGAACTGAAAGAAATTTGTTCGCATGATGCCACTTCTGCTCTCTGTGTGAACCACTGCTGAAAAGAGGGCTCACCTGGGTTGTGTAAGCCCTTTGTTACCCAAGGCTTTTTATTAAAACTACATTTATGTTGAGACAGTATCGTTGGACATCGTTTATCATACGGTGATAAGTATCTGTTTAGAAATGTCTCATATGCAGCAGTTACTTCTTCTACATAAACCCCTTTCCACTCTTCTTTTGAGAGGTCATTCATGAAATGTTTACTGCTTCATCAGTTCTTACCTGTACACATCTTTTGCAAATTTCCTCCTTGTTTTTCTTTATTTCACAATCATATATTACAAATACAGGAAAATGGTCACTTATGTCATTTATTACTAGCCCACTTTTAACAGATTTCAATCAGTTTGTTCCCGCAAAATATAAAAATACATAATTTTTGTCCACTTTATTTATAAGTGAGAAAATATTGATTACTTTTACAGAAAATATATATATCAAGTAGGGCTGGGACAATACGCCTATCTCCCGATTCTATACTATAACAATGCTTGGGTGCCGATTCGATAAGTATTGAGATTCAATATTATGATTTATTGCTATTTTTGTTCATTTTAGACCATGAGAAAAAAAGTTGAATCATACACTTCTAGGGACTTTTACTTTAGAAAATATCTAAATTGATACAGTAAAAATGTTTGATTTTCAGCATTTATGTAGTCAGAGATGTCCTGAATTCATTGTTAGATATTACTTTTTTTTTTTCTTTCTTTCTCCAGAAACCCACAAATCAAAGAATAAAGACATTTCCCTCACAAATTAGTGGTATTTTCTATTTAATGTATAAGGGACGTGTAATGATTTATAATTCTGGTGAATATAATCCAATCAGTCTTATTATGATATATGTTATATATATATATAGTACATCAAAAAATGACTTTTGAAGGTGGAACTATGTGTTTGTGAAATAATGATCAGTGTCAGGTGGAGCTCTTTTCACTGCTGGACTGAAAGTCATTCATATATCTTGACAAAGAAATAGTACATTTCACAACTACTGAAGCTGTTTTTAATGGCATAAAAGCCAACATATATCTATATCCAAACTAATTCAGTGCATTCAGACAAGTTAAGCCCATTTTAAAGGACTTTAAGACACTTTAAGGACCCCTGAACGCCTCATGTTGTGGACTTTTAAAGTGTATGTGCAGATCAAACTGCTCACCAGCTCTTATTCTGTAACTAACAGTGAAAACAATGCGGCTACACGCTGCAACAACGCAGCGTTAACAGTCACAACCCGCTTAATGTGTGTTATTAGCTGTTACTGAAGGATACAGACAGGATAGCTACATCAGCATGGTGGTTAGCATGTAGCCGTATGATGCTAGTTAGCTATTAGCATGCTACCTAGCCGTATGGTGCTAGCAGCTAGCTAACTAGCTCGGTTGCCGTTATCTGTGGAGGAGGTGAAGTTCCGGTGTGTCTCTTACCGAACATCCCTTCAACAACACCGAGAGGGTTGTTAATCCAGTCATGTGTGGAAGGCATCATTAAGCCACAGATAAACAAACTGAAGACTATAAAAATATATATCAAAGTAAAAGAGTAGTTAGAAAAACACTGTTTAGTTGACTTTCCGCTCACTCACACACACTCAGGATGGCTGAAGTGAGGGCGGGAAAGTTGCGTCACCAGTTTGTAGAGCGTGGTTCGTTTGTTTTGTGTACAGCGACCAACCGTCATACGGAGCTAAATATCACAGTAGATACAGTAACGGGCTGTGATTTGAGGTTAGTGCAGGGGTCTAAGCAGCCTGCAGCTCTGGAGCCTCATGCGGCTCTTCAGCTCCTCTCCAGTGGCTCCCTGTGGATCTTTAGACATGGAAATGAATAACTGTTTTTATTTACATTTTTATTTATCATTGTTGTAGGTCTATGGTACGACGGGACGACAGAGTATTAGGGCCGCATTGGGAAAAAAAATAAATCTGGGATTTTGAAGATAAAGTAATAATATTATGAAAATAAAGTCATAATATTCTAAATTAGGAATTTTACGTGTTATTTTCTTTTATTATTGTAAAGTTATGACTTTATTCTCGAAATATTACGTTTTTCTCGTAAAGTTATTACTTTATTTTCGTTATATTATGACTTTTTTCTCGTAAAGTTATTACTTTATTCTCGTAACATTATGACTTTTTTCTCGTAAAGTTATTACTTTATTTTCGTTATATTACGACTTTTTTCTTGTATAGTTATGACTTTATTCTCGTAATATTATGATTTTTTTCTCGTAATGTTATGACTTTATTCTCGTAACATAACGACTTTTTTCTTGTAAAGTTATGACTTTTTTCTTGTAAAGTTATGACTTTATTCTCGTAACATTACGACTTTTTTCTCGTAAAGTTATGACTTTATTCTCGTAATATTACGACTTTTTTCTCATAAAGTTATGACTTTATTCTCGTAATATTATGATTTTTTTTCTCGTAAAGTTATGACTTTATTCTCGTAACATTACGACTTTTTTCTCGTAAAGTTATTACTTTATTTTCGTTATATTACGACTTTTTTCTTGTATAGTTATGACTTTATTCTCATAATATTACGACTTTTTTCTCGTAATGTTATGACTTTATTCTCGTAACATAACGACTTTTTTCTTGTAAAGTTATGACTTTTTTCTCGTAATATTACGACTTTTTTTCTTATAAAGTTATGACTTTTTTCTCGTAATATTCTGACTTTATTCTGTAAATCTCAGATGTTTTTCCCCTTAATGTGGGGAAAAATAATTTACTCGTTATACTCTTTTATTATATAATTCTGCATTCAAAAATATAATTTTCTTATTTTAGACCATTTAAAAGGATACAGTGTCACAGTGTAAGTAAGTTAATCTATTTGGCCTTTAGGGGGCGGGTCAGTGTATCTTTTGGTCATTTGATTTTCCTTTCACAAACGGATATTAAAGTACAAAAAGACTGTGGTTATTTGATTATTGTTTTAAAATACAACAAAATATAATTCAAAGACAGGGTGTTTTTCTTTATCAGGGTCAAAAAGGGATGAACTAAACTTAAAAAACTGGTTGATTTTCATTTTCTATTTCTAAAAACAAAAAATTAATATTATTTCTCAAATATTATTCTGCGACCGGAAGTTGCCATTTACAAAGTAAGAGCGCGTATGAGGACGGTGATGGGGATGTGTATGAGAGGGGGAAAACTGAGACAAACTCTTTTATTGTTTAAAAAAACTATGTAATTAACCTTGTCCATCACCTTCAGTTACACAGTAGCACCGTCATACACATCACCGTCCTCATACGCGCTCTTACTTTGTAAATGGCAACTTCCGGTCGCAGAATAATATTTGAGAAATAATATTTATTTTTTGTTTTTAGAAATAGAAAATGAAAATCAACCCGTTTTTTTAAGTTTAGTTCATTCCTTTTTGACCGTGATAAAGAAAAAACACCTTGTATTTCAATTTAAATTTTTGTATTTTAAAACGAAAATTAAATAACCACTTTATTTTTGTTTTTTTAATATCCGTTTTGAAAGGTAAATCGAATGACCAAAAGATACCCAGACCCAAACCCTGACCAAATGACCTCCGTGGATTTAGCATTATTTTAATTATTGTTTATTATTGTTATTTTAATGTTTCTCTAGTAGTTAAACTAGTGAGTTTATTATTGTTATTTTAATGTTTCTCTAGTAGTTAAACTAGTGAGTTTATTATTGTTATTTTAATGTTTCTCTAGTAGTTAAACTAGTGAGTTTATTATTGTTATTTTAATGTTTCTCTAGTAGTTAAACTAGTGAGTTTATTATTGTTATTTTAATGTTTCTCTAGTAGTTAAACTAGTGAGTTTATTATTGTTATTTTAATGTTTCTCTAGTAGTTAAACTAGTGAGTTTATTATTGTTATTTTAATGTTTCTCTAGTAGTTAAACTAGTGAGTAGTTAGAGTCCTGATCAACACTCCAGACCAGTTGGTGGCGGTAACGCGTCATAACGGTGGTTTCCCAACCGCCGTCGAACTCCAGCGAAGAAGAAGAAGCATCAGATCTACAAACAATGTGTGCCTCCATTTTGCCCTGCGCTAATCTACTGTGATGCTTTAGAGATCAGAGAACCGAGCTGCTGTTTACTGCCTGGCTGCCTGCGCCAGTTAAGTGGCTACGTGTAATTCAAGGGGGAAAATGGCAGATAGGAGGAATAATAATGTTCCCAACACCACCAGTGCTAATCTACTGTTCAGCGGCGCTCCGGAGTTTAACTTCAATCTGCCCTTCATGCCAGTGAGTCAGGCCACCGGTCCGGCGGTGCTGTCCGGAGGTGAGATGAGTTAACCGACTGAGGAAACGGCTAAACGTTAACGGTGTCGTTAGCAGGCTAAAGCTGGCTAGCTAGCTAACCCCGGTGTTCCTCTAATGATATCGATCATGATGCCATTTAACCGATGACGTCAGCCTAACTGACGTTCATCAGAGATGTTAGTCTAACTGACTAATGATGTGTTAGACTAACTGACAGTGATGTTAACCTAACTGACTAGTGATGTTAACTGACAATGATGTTAACCTAACTGACTAGTGATGTTAGACTAACTGACAGTGATGCTAGACTGACAGTGATGTTAACCTAACTGACTAGTGATGTTAGACTAACTGACTAGTGATGTTAGTCTAACTGACAGTGATGTTAACCTAACTGACTAGTGATGTTAACTGACAATGATGTTAACCTAACTGACTAGTGATGTTAGACTAACTGACAGTGATGCTAGACTGACAGTGATGTTAACCTAACTGACTAGTGATGTTAGACTAACTGACTAGTGATGTTAGACTAACTGACAGTGATGTTAACCTAACTGACAGTGATGTGAACCTAACTGACTAGTGATGTTAGACTAACTGACAGTGATGTTAACCTAACTGACTAGTGATGTTAGACTAACTGACAGTGATGTTAGACTAACTGACTAGTGATGTTAGACTAACTGACAGTGATGTTAACCTAACTGACAGTGATGTGAACCTAACTGACTAGTGATGTTAGACTAACTGACAGTGATGTTAACCTAACTGACTAGTGATGTTAACTGACAATGATGTTAGACTAACTGACTAGTGATGTTAGACTAACTGACTAGTGATGTTAGACTAACTGACTAGTGATGTTAGACTAACTGACTAGTGATGTTAGACTAACTGACTAGTGATGTTAGACTAACTGACTAGTGATGTGTTAGACTAACTGACAGTGATGTTAACCTAACTGACAAGTCATGTTAGACTAACTGACAGAGATGATAGTCTAACTGACTAGTGATGTGTTAGACTAACTGACAGTGATGTTAACCTAACTGACTAGTGATGTGTTAGACTAACTGACAGTGATGTTAACCTAACTGACAGTGATGTGTTAGTCTAACTGACAGTGATGTTAGACTAACTGACAGTGATGTTAGACTAACTGACTAGTGATGTGAACCTAACTGACTAGTGATGTTAGCCTAACTGACAGTGATGCTAGACTAACTGACTTGTGATGTTAGTCAAACTGACAGTGATGTGTTAGTCAAACTGACAGTGATGTGTTAGTCTAACTGACAGTGATGTGAACCTAACTGACAGTGATGTGTTAGTCTAACTGACAGTGATGTGAACCTAACTGACTAGTGATGTGAACCTAACTGACTAGTGATGTTAACCTAACTGACAGTGATGTGTTAGTCAAACTGACAGTGATGTGTTAGTCTAACTGACAGTGATGTGAACCTAACTGACAGTGATGTGTTAGTCTAACTGACAGTGATGTGAACCTAACTGACAGTGATGTGTTAGTCTAACTGACAGTGATGTGTTAGTCTAACTGACAGTGATGTGTTAGTCTAACTGACAGTGATGTGTTAGTCTAACTGACAGTGGCTGTTTGATGATAAATGAAGAGGATGTTGCAGCTATTTGGGAGTCAAATGATCAAAACAGTTTCTGTCTTTAAATGGCCACATGTCATTTTATTAAAAACACTAGTGCTAAATTAGCTGTATTTTGCTGCAATATGGGTTGTAGCTAAATTGTTTTCCACTTTCACAGCATCCTCAGTGTCATGTATTTATTATATGTAATATTATATAGAGCTGAAATGGCTGGTTGGTTGATTAATTAATTAGTAGACAGAAAGCTAATCAGTCAGCAATGTTGATAATCGAATAATTGTTTGAATCATTTTAGAAACACTGATTTAAATGTCTCCAATGTGAGACTTTTATGTCATTGTAAATTGAATATCTTTGGGTTTTGGTCTGACAAAACATGGCATTTGAAGATGTCACCAACATTTTGATGGCCATTTTTCTCTATTTTCTGGCATATCATGGACTAAACCTTTTGAAAAGAGCCATAAGCTGCAGCCCTACTGTTATATACCTGTCCACTGTTGTGTTTAAATGTGTCAAGTGTTTTTGGATGTTTCTTGCAAAAATGTGCTCACTGTTCAAATAACGTTTTGATTTATTAGATGATTCCACTGATGTTGGAGAAGAAGACAGCTTTCTAGGTCAGACCTCTGGGAATGGGCCAGCCCCCTCCACATTCAACTACTTCTCCAGCCCCGTGACCAGCAGTGACCCGTTCGCCGCCATCGGCCAGTCGCCATGCCCGCCGCCATCGGCCCTGTCAGCAGCCCCGACATCAGCAGGCCCGGTGTCTGTCCCCAGCAGTGTCAGCATGGCTCCACCGCCCCATCCAGGCTCACAAATGAACCCCGCTCCTCCTCCAGCGTTCGGCGGCGCCGCTTACCAGAGCCCTATGGGGCGTCACACTCCTCCCCCCGCCACAATGACCCCACCACCTCCTCAGATGCAGCCACAGAGTCATAACCCGTACCGACACACCCCCATCAGCAGCAGAGCTAGTCCGTATATGCCAGCTCCAGAGGTCCTGCCGCCAACACACATACCTCAGCAGAATCCATACTCTCTTGGCTCTCCGCCACAGACATTCCCGCTGTCAGGACCCACATTCACAAAGGTAGATAGAAGCTAATCAGTGACTGATTTGTTCTTCAGATACTTGATTCACCGATTCAGTTAAGGAAATGACTGCTAAGAGCACCAGCTACGTGCCTCCAATGCCATCACCATTAGTGAAGAGGAATTTATAATCAGGATTTTTTTCTTCTCTCTTCAGCCTGCTCTTCCTACACATTATCAAGCGCCTCCGCCTACAGCCTCCACTGCTGGAGTGATCGTCCCTGCAGGTCCCATGATGCAATACAACTACAATGTCTATGAGCCTGTTCAGCCTCACTGGTTCTACTGCAAGCAGGTGGAATCAAAGAGCGTCTGGCTTCCTTTCAGTATCATTGACTCCCTTCAGCTAGAGGAGACGTATAACTCAGGTGCGATGACACACTGCAAATGTTTCATCATAACATCTAACCCTGGCTCTCTCACAGCACAATGAAACTGTGACCTGCTCTGACGTTTTTGTGGGCTTTTTATTCTTCCAGTTCAACCAGACCCCGAAAATGTGATCATACGTACAGATGGAGGTCGTTACGACGTGCAGCTCTACGACCGCATGCGGACTTCAGTGTACTGGGAAGAGGAGCCTACTGAGGTCCGGCGCTGCAGTTGGTTCTACAAAGGAGATACGGATAGTCGCTTTATTCCTTACTCTGAGGAGTTCAGTGACAAGCTGGAGGTTTGTCTCACTACTACATTTGACCAGAAACGGGTGTTGTGTTAACTAAGTTGAGCCCAAAGACTATATTTAGTAGGAAAAATGCCACATCGGTCAAAAGTCTTGAAATGTGAGCGAGTATCTAACAGTTCAATGACATTTTAGATCACAAACATCAAACATATCTATTTTTCATCCAGTTCTGCATTGACACTAATATGCAATTTCTGTATTGCAAATCACTGTGCATATACTTATATTATATGTCTTTCACTTCAGGGAGAATATAAGAAAGCCGTGTCTACCAACCAGTGGCACCGTAGACTGGAGTTCCCATCAGGAGAGACCATTGTCATGCACAATCCAAAGGTAAACCCATGTCTGATTAATGTTGAGCGGTGGTCTTGTGATGATTAATCATCTTAGTTTGATGTAATGAGTTCCGTTTGCCTCCGTAGGTGATTGTGCAGTTTCAGCCCTCCTCCATGCCGGATGAGTGGGGCACAACTCAGGACGGGCAGACCAGGCCCAGAGTGGTGAAGAGAGGGATTGATGATGACCACGATGAAGTGCCGGATGGTAGTCAAGTTCCTCTGTACTAAAAGTTAATTTAATCTATGTGTAGGCACTTAGGAAAACATAAAACTCAGTTTGTACTGTGTCATTTTAGACCCCTCATGTAAATGGAGATAAACTATAAGCTCAGTGATCTAACGAGAAGCTTTTCTAAAAGTATTCTTAGAAAAATAGATTGTCAGGATGCTATAAAGTGAAATGAGGCATTTCAAAAGACATTAGAGGAAGTGCCAGCCATCACTCTGTTTTATGAGAGACAGTTAAGTCAGATTTAACTGTGAGATGCATTTTAATATCTGCTGGTAAATGTAATGCAGCTTAATTATAATTAACAGGGCAATAAGTGTAAAAAAGTAAAAGTAGAATTCAACATATCCACCCTGTGCTTCTTTTCCAGGTGAGCTCCCAACGGTGGATCATCTTGTGTTCATGGTTCATGGAATCGGTCCCGTGTGTGACCTGCGGTTTAGGAGCATGGTCGAATGTGGTGAGTACCAAACGATCATGCCATTTGCCAGTAATTATAAATACGGTGTCAGTATTTATGAAATAAACTGAACAAATCTTTGTGCTTCCAGTGGACGACTTCCGCAGTGTGTCACTGAAGCTGCTGCACAGTCACTTTAAGAAACCGCTGGATGAACACGCCATCAGCAGGGTGGAGTTCCTCCCTGTGCAGTGGCACACGGCTCTACATGGAGATGCCACCGGGGTGGACAGGTGAGGAGAGGCAGCTCAACACTGACACTGAATAATTGCTCCATAATAACATATGTGGAAATGTCAGTGGATGCATCCAAAGTCAGTTTTCTATTAATTGTACAGAAGAAGGTAATTTTATGAAAAGACTGGACTTATTCTATGTTTTTCTTTTTGCAAACAAAAGCTATGAAAAGACCCAACCCAACAATGCAATTTTTGTAAATCTTTAAATACAGGTCACAAATATATAGTTTCAGTTTAAAAAAAGGCTCAGTAATTTCCTAAAAACAGCTGGTCACAGCAGTTTTTAGCCAACGTTACTCAAACAAGAGGAACTAGTGCATTTGCTGGGGACTATTTTCAGCTGTGGTTTAATACTTATTTGGTGCTCCTGTGACCCAGCAGCAGGACGGTGTGTGGTTTGACTAAAAATAAACTACAGTATAGTGTTTGTGTTAATGGTAATGAAGGAAAATGTCACCCAGTGAAACAGTGTGGCTCATTGATGTGTTTTTAATAGTTTTTGAACGAGCTCTGTAGCACAAAGGAAGAAGATATATCAGGCTTTGCCTACACAGAGAATACTTTTTTATGGGATTTGTTAACCGTAAGAAAAACATAAAATATCACCAGACTTATCCTTTAATATACTTTTTTTATTTGAACTTCTTTTTAATCTTTTTTTTTTTTCTTTATTTCTCTTTGTAGGAGAATCAAGAAGATTACGTTGCCCAGCACTGGACGTTTACGTCACTTTACAAATGAGACTTTGTTAGATGTGCTTTTCTACAACAGTCCCACTTACTGCCAGACCATCATGGACACAGTTGCCCAAGAGATTAACAGACTTTACGCCCTGTTCCTGATGAGGAACCCAGACTACAGAGGAGGCACATCAGTGTCTGGACACAGTTTAGGTAATAAACCAGTTGATTATTAGCTTCTACTTCACTGGTTTTGTTTTTTCTTCTGTTTTTCACCTAGATTGTTTCTTTTTGTACCTGCAGGTTCCCTGATTCTCTTTGACCTGTTGTCAAATCAGAAGAATGTCTCTACTGCACTGGCCACGCCAATCATACCCACTGCTAACGGAGAAACCAAACAGGTCAGACACCAGTTAATTGAATTAATTGAACACATATACAGTAACATGTCCTCTATTATCCTGCTAATCAGTTGAAAAACATCAGATTACGCAATTAGAACATTTATTTCCCCGCTGAATGCGATGCATTTAGTAATTGATCATAAACGTTTTCAGTTCTTTGACATACTAATGTGCATAATGGATCATTTGCAATACATAATTGTAAATTCTGCCTCTCACATCAGGTGGCAGCACCCGTTAAGCAGGAAATTACTGCCGTCACCCCTCCAGCTGTGGAAGAGGAGCCCAAAGAAGACGGGGAGGAGTTTGAGGATCTCTCTGCAATGCTGGAAAATCTGGGCTTGTCGGAGTACAAAAATACCTTCGATGAGGAGAAAATTGACGTAGAATCTTTTGTAAGAATAAAAAGCCTCCTTTGCTTGTTAGAGAGTCAAATGTGTTAAATTAAATTAGTAATTCCAGCGGGGGTTGTGGTCTACAAAAAGGCCAACATTGTAAAAAATAAATACAACGGATGTGTGAGAAATGGATGGTGATTTGAGGTCATGGACGGACATATTCATTCCTGAAATTTGAGGAGTAATTTGATAACAGCTCAGGCTTTCGATGTTCTTCTTCACATATAATTTTAATAAGATGGTGGTGTCTGTTTCTCTTTGTCTCTCTCTCACGCTCTTTCAGCTCATGTGCACAATTGAGGACCTGAAAGAGATGGGAATCCCGCTGGGTCCCAGGAAAAAGATCGGCAAGTTTGTCAAAGAAAGAGTGAACAAGCAGGTACGTTGAGTCTCTTGGGCACCTGTGAGGTTTTCAAACCGATGGTGTTGATTAACACGCTGCGTCTTGGTATTATGTGTTCAGGCTGCACGTCAGGCCGCCCAGGAGAAGAAAGCAGAGGTCAAAGAGGTCAGTCAGGTTTCGGCGCCCCCGCCAGTCGTTGAAGCTCCCCCTGATCCCTCTGTGAAGACGCTTCCAGTCGGCAACAGCGTCTCCGTCCCCGTCGACTACAACTACTTTGAAGTTGGCACTGGGCAGGTAAATGTGGCTTCAAACATCATCAAAGTGGCTTCTGAATTTGACTTGACATTTAGTAATAATGTTTTGTTCTGCAGGTGTCAGTGGTCTACCACGCTCTGGACTTTGAGCCGATGAATTTCTTTGCTTTGGGTTCTCCGATCGGCATGTTCCTGACGGTCCGAGGACTGGAGAAAATAGGAGAGACGTTCCAGCTGCCCACGTGCAAGGGATTCTTCAATATCTACCATCCGGTATGCAGCTCTTCCAGCCTGTTTATCCTGAAGAAATTACTGCTGATAAAGCTACAGATTAGTTATTAGAAAGTTATTGGCCTACTTGAGTTGAAGCCAAGGTTATAATAGTTTTGAATTTTTCAATTAGTTTTTATTTCATTTTAGTTTAGTTTTAGTTAGTTTTAAGAGTGCGTTTGCTAGTTTTAGTTTTTATATATTTAGTTTTAGTTCAGTGGTTTAATGTCACAAGAGATGACGCCATCTCCTTTATTTGGTAGTGATATATTATAGCTAAAAAACTAAAACTGAAATTAATTTACGTTCAGTTTTATTTTATATTTATTTAATTTTTTTTTTACCAATATATTGTTTCACTTTAGTTTTTCTTAAAGGATATCGTTTTTATTTATTTTCAGTTTACAAACAGTAGTTTTCCCTGTTTATTTTTGTTTTAGTTTACTATAGTAACCCTGTTTGTGACACGTTGTAATTGTTTTGATTGAAAGTCTGTACATATTATTGTAGTGTGCAAAGGCAGTAAAAGTAAAATCAAATGTGATGATAGCAGTGACGCTGAATCCCATTATGCATCTGGTGGCTTCATCAATGACTCCTTTTCTTTCAGTTGGACCCAGTGGCGTACAGGATTGAGCCCATGATAATACCAGACCTGGACATTAAGCCTGTTTTGATCCCACATCACAAAGGGAGGAAGAGGCTTCATCTCGGTATGACACTCAGATTATTTTTTCATAAATTTCTGCTTCATCAGCCCAGATAACGAGACCGCTGTTGATAATTTGCTGTTGCTGGAAGCTAATTCAAGTAAGTCGAGTTAATAATACATCCAGACACAGATGCATGTCTTCATAGGAGTCTAAAAAAAGCTGAGTTGTTCAGTGTTACTGAATGTTGTGTCCTGATTTGTGTGGTGGCAAAATACAGAGACTCTATTCTTACATTGAAAGTGCTATAAAATAAAACAGACTGAACAGTGATTTCCTCTGGCTTTTGTAGAAAAGTGTCAAAATGAAGCTTCTCTTTTTTTGTAGATTGAAATTTTAACATTAAGAGGAAGACAATATGTTTCACTTTGAAGACAAATAGATGTCTAATAATTGGCCAATTAAAATACATGTTTGTCTGTTTTTCTCTGCTGGAATGCACGAATTGATCTAATTAAGAAACTTTATGGATCACATGTGAACAGTTGTTCCCTGCAGATGGATTTATTTACGGATCTGTTTGTGTTTCAGAGTTGAAGGAGAGTCTCACCAGGATGGGCTCTGACCTGAAGCACGGGTTTATCAGCTCTCTGAGGACCGCCTGGCAGACGCTCAACGATTTTGCTCGCGCCCACACGTCGTCTGCCCAGCTTCAGGCTGAGCTGGCCATGGTGGCCAATCAGATCGAAGAACAGGAGAAGCAAGCGCAGGAGGGTGAGTTTCTCTAATTTGTGACAAGTTATTGCTGTATTGTTGGATATTTATAACTCCATTCTGGTTTCTCACAGAGGGCAAGATCCCAGAGAGCCCTGAGCCAATAAAAGAAGAGGAGCCTGAGGTGAAGGTCGGGATGCTGAACGGAGGGAATCGCATCGACTACGTCCTGCAGGAGAAGCCCATCGAGAGCTTCAACGAGTACCTGTTTGCCCTCCAGAGTCACCTCTGCTACTGGTACAGACACCTCCTTTTTATTCACGCTTTTTACCACCGCACGTTCACATGTCCGCTATATAAAGTTTAAAATTCAGTCCCTCCACCAATTTGCAAAAAGAGCTGAAACGATTAGTCGATTAATCCTGTGGTTTTCTATCATTGAGTAAACTGACGACCCCTGACTAAGTGACATATTTCATATTATATTCGATGCATAATAATAACAGTACAGATCAACTGAAGCTGTACATTTAACCCAAATAGTGAACGCAATTACTGCAGGAAGTTTGTGTAAAACGAGCAATTTGGATGAATTTTGAGCAGATTATTTCCTGTGAATATTGCATCAGAAATTAGTTTTTCGGTTATTTTTAATAACTTTCTCTGTATTATGTATTTTTTTTTAAATTAATTTGTAATATTAATACATAATAAGCTTCTTTTTCTGACAAATTCAGTGTTTTCTCCTCCCTGATGCTGGGCCATTGTTCCATTAGCTCTAATGCAAGACAAAGCTGTGAATATAAGTTGTGTTCAGGTCTTCACCCTGCCCTTATCCTGTTTATATTTTAAATAATAATCCATTTCATTTATGCTACGTTCCAAATTGAATACTTTTTACTTTTAGTACATACTGCAGCTGCCCTTACAAAGTATGTACTGTGGCACGCAGTATGCAAACAATTGGGACACACTGCTTCGTCACAACATTGCACCTTGAACTTTGACCCTCTTGCTCATGCTGGCCTTGCATTATTGCAAAATGCGACCGGATGTAGCAGTACATCCTGGTATTTTTGACATACTATGTATTGGGACTTACTAAATATTTTTCTGGCATACTAAATAGTATGGTAGTGTGGCAGCTGCCAATTCTCATTATTATTATTAAGAAGGCATTTTATTTTATATTATTATGTGGATGGGAACAGTTTTTCAGTCTTCTGACTGAACAACTAAAGTCTGGGGAACTCAGTACCGCCACAGTAGTATGAGTATTGGAACGCACAGATTTTGTTTTCTTCACAGACAAGAATGTAATGCTGAGATATCTTAAAGTCAAGAAGGCCTTGTGATCTCCTGTGAAACTTTGGTGACCCCTAGTGGTAGTCAGGACCCTCAGTTTGGGAACCAGTGGATTAATCAATTAGTCGGTCAACAGAAAATCAATCGGCTACTATTTTGAACATTTTATTGAAAATAAATCGTATAAATAACTTTATAAACAAAAATACCAAAAATGTATTGGTTCTAGCTTCTCAAATGTAAAAGTTTGCTGCTTTTCCTTGTCTGACTTGATTAATATCTTTGGGTTTTGAACTGACTGAGTTTTACTGTTTTCTGATATTTTACAGATCAAGTGATTATTCGATAATAAAAAGAATAGTGTCTTGCAGCCGTTTATGCAACTTTAAGGAAAATAACTAGTTCTTCTAAGTTGCGATTGTTTCACCTAGGACATTGTTTGTAATAGAACATGAGATTCTCAAATAATCACATTTCTGCCACAGTATAGTTCTCAGTTCACTATTCATTTTCTGAAGTGGGGTGTTTTTTAAATTAATAGGTCTTTCACAGCAAATATTTTTGACTTGTCGCATTAGGAAAAACACAGGTTTAAATAATCAAAAGAATGATGGTTGAATTCTATTTCAGGGCTGCAACTAACGATTATTTTCATTGTCAATTAATCTGTTGATTATTTTCTTGACTAATCGATTAGTTGTTTGGTCTATAAAATGTCATAAAATGATAAAAAAAATGTTGATCAGTGTTTCTCAAAGCCCAAGATGATGTCCTCAAATGTCTTGTTTTGTCCACAACTCAAAGATATTCAGTTTACTGTTGTGGAGGAGTAAAGAAACCAGAAAATATTCACATTTTAAGAAGCTGGAATCAGAGAGTTCAGACTTCTTTTTCTTTCAAAAATGACTCAAACCGATTATCAAAATAGTTGGCGATTAATTTAATAATTGACAACTAATACATTTATTGTTGCAGCTCTATTCTATTTAGCTGCTTCAGTTTCAGGGTCCTGGTATTTTGAATGCTGGCTCACTGTTAATCAGACACTTGAGTAGAACAGAGCCATCGTTAACGTTATTAGTAACCTGTGTTTTTCCTACAGTGACATGTCTTCTTCAACCACTGTGAGTGACCTGTTAGCAGATGAAGATAAATCCTTTTATATTAACACTTGTGTTGTTTTGTAGGCAATCTGAAGACACAGCTCTGCTTATTCTCAAAGAGATCTACAAGACCACGGGGATCCATCCAGAGCAGATCGCACATTAATACAATGAAGTACCGGAGATGAAGAGAAAGCCTGTCTGAAACTTTACCATTTGGTTTATTTCATGTCAGTTTTCCTGGATTTTAATTTTTCTAATTTTTTTTTCTCTTTTATTTTCTATTCATGTAGTTTATTGTATACAGATGAATAATACAATTGTATTATGCCATTTGTCTTAAATTAAGAAACGTACAAATGAGCTTGTAGATTCAGCAGACACTTGACATGTTTGATATTACATTTTTTTATAGTATAAATTATAGAACTGGTCAAGTTTACTCAAAATATGTGTCACCAAAGCAAATGCTAACAGCAGAAATGACTATGACTTAGCAGCAGTTAATGCAGCCTTCTGTAAGTTTTACTTTTAATGGCCAAAATTTAAAAATAAATCATTTCCTTGCACATTCTGTTTGAATTGTTGTGTTCTGCTGAGAGGAAGACATGTAACGTTTCTCCTGCAGGGTGAGGAGACTGTATGACTATCTACAAAATGCTGTAATATTAGCAAAAACATTGATTAAAAAGAATTACAGTACAGGATGAGATGCAAGAATAACCTGCTGTCATTGTGAGGAAAATAAAGCACTTCTTGCCTGCTCTACGCCGGGTTTTCCGTCTCTCTAACCTCTGACTGTTCAGCTGCAACAACATCCGCTCTCGTTATGAGATGGAATAAAATTTTAAAAAACATTTCCTGTCACTTAGAGCATGTAGGCATGTACAACTCACAACTATGAAACAAAGAAATATTAGAAAAGTATTTACAAGAGTGGCTGTAACATTCAAACTCAGTCCAGTATTAGGAATCATAACGTTGCGAGTCATTCTTATTAATAATGTTTTTTTAGACAATAATACTGGTCCACGTAGACCTGATATCATAGCGCTGCATGCTATAAGCACATCTTTGCTCCTGGCTCTTAATAACTATTTAATCAACATGCTTCTCTGTTAAACTGATCATTTGGAAGCTGTCGTCGGCAAAGGAAGATAGTGACCGATTGTCACATAAAACACACAAAAAAAATTCCCTTTTTCACCATGTTGCCAGTCTGAAACAACCTATAAATATAATACTAACGGAACAGAACGGATCCATATACAACTGCCAATATATACTGTAAATGCAAAGATTGTAAATTGCTTTGCTCAACTTGCAGACAGCTGAGAATCAGTAGACATGTATAGGGCTGCACAATTAATCGAAATTTTATCGAAATTGCAATATGGCTTAGATGAGGAGGAAATCGCAATATTTGTTAAAGGTGAAATGTGTGTCAAAATACCATTTTTAATTAAATATTGTGGTGCTGCAGAGATGTCCCGGCCTACACATCATATTCTACAGACTTAAGAAAACATCTTTGTTTGGTAATCATTTTAATATGTTTTTCAATGAAAATGAGAATAATGATGTAAAGATGATCATACCCTCTAATATCGCAATTGCATTATCAGTCAAAATAATCCCAATTATATGTTTTTTTTCAAAATGTTGCAGCCCTAGACATGTACTGGTTCTTGTGGGGTCAACTTGGATTTTTTAACCTCCATTTTAACATAGTACAACTTCATATTTTTCCTTTTGTTGACAGTAAATAGTTCTATAGTTGGACTCGTTGCCCTTTTGTAACTGCTTTCTTTCTGTTAAAACGCCACTTTACATTATCAACAGCTGGTTGTATTTGATCTCGTTTGATATTTTGTTTTGGAAAGCAGAAATCACCTGAAGCAGTAGAAATCTACTGACTGACGTCACATTCAGCTGTGAAAGGTAGTTAAGCAGAAGGTGAAACTGGTGAAGATACTGGTTGCAGGTAGGAGGCTTAATGAGTAGTTTCCCAAGATAATAAAATTTTGTTAAATGAATTGATGTCAATAAGTAAAATACAATGTCAACCTAAATTCAGGAGATACATTACTCGTTAGTTCTGCTTCAGCACTCTGATTGTGTATCTGTGCCTACTGCGGCTGTTGTACCACGTCGTGAAGTTTCACATTGATCAATGTTTGTTTTGTACATTCGTCTACAGCTGTGCGGTGAAATGCAGAAGGGTCCATGTAAACACGTCTTTGCTGTAGTGCGATAATAATGTCTGTCAGCAACTCACAGTCTTAACGTTGGAATGGCGATGGGAGGCGTAGCGGCGTGCTGCTCAGTCCTCTGTCTTGCTCTGAGTCTTGAAGGCCTGCTTGCGTAGGTGAGCCTCGATCTCGTCGCGGAAGACCAGCATGCCCAGGTGAGAGTGGGAGGCCTCGTTCATGGCTTTGGACTGGATGCACATGCGATACTGCTCCGGCGTCAGCTCGTCCGCACACTGCTTCTCGTGCCACAGGTGGAAGAGACCGGACACCGGCGTCCGAATCACTATTACGTCGCTCCGGAGATACTTCCTGTATAAGTGGACATCTTCCACACCCCAGCCTTTGACTTCAAGATCGAACCCACCTGGAGGAATAAAATCCATTTGTAAGTTGTTGTTATCAGTTGTTTATGAGTGAATTAAATATTAATCACGTGGAGCGATCAGTGCTTACCAATATTTAGGAAATCTGACTGATACTGACACGTCATTCCAAAACCAAAATCTCTCCAGAATCCAGCATCTTTTTTGTGAATCTATTTGAAAAAGAGATTTTTAAAGGCAATAAACAAGAGAACAACACATGTGTGGTTGAACTGAAATTTAATTTAAATGTTATGTAAATATTTTTGTCCTTTTCCACAAAAAAATACTTTTAGTTCACTTCACTCAGATGTTTGAGCTTCACTGTGCAGAGTTTGACACTAGAGGGCGGTTTTTGCATTCAGCTGCAGAAAGTTTCTCTGTGATCAAGATGTGATTGTACAAGATGATTTTATGAACTCACAACTATTTTGGGAGGCAATCATAGTCCAGCATGCAGCTTACACTAAGTGTGATGTAGAAACTTAAACCTCCAGCGCTCATAATAGTGAGAATTGACTTTTCAGTAATGTTGGAGACATCTAGTATCCAGTAGTTCAACTTTTGAAATGAACAATATTTGCAAATTCTGGATTTTTCAATGCAGGTAGGGCTGGGTGATTGGTCATTTTATATCTCGATATACTGTTTATCACGATATAGCATGTTTTCTGGTAATTTAACAAATAGTCTATATGAAACAACCACATGGTAAAGCCTGTTTTTGTATACTTCTGTGTGAATTAAATACTTAACAAATGAGAAGTACTGAATATTTTCTCATTTTAAGCAAAATGCAAAATTAACACAACACTTTTACGTGAAATTACATTAAAAAAAAATAAGGGCCTAGCCTATATTGCCATAGAAATGATATAGAGAAATATAAACGATAGACATTTTCATATCCTTTTGACGTCATATTGCCCAGCCCTAAATGCGGGAAAATAAGCAGATGCAGTTGTAAGAACTTTTAATAAGGTAGCTAACCTTTTTTGTGGAAAATCCATATCAGATGCAAATTATCATTCCAAGCAGACTGTTTTTCATGTCTTAAAAGGGACTGTTTGTAAGAATCAGAAATGCTCGTTAACAGCGACACATGTGGCCGTTAAGTCAACAAAGTCAGCGTCGGGCTCGCGTTTGTGCTCGCTCTACATAGACACGAACGAGCATCGCTCAAAACAGTGAGGCGACACACGTCAGCTAAAACCACAATATCACTCTATATTTCACCTGCTTGGCAGTAATGTTAGCTGACCAGACGAAGGTCTCTCCATGAATCATTGCTGATCCTAGTGTTGGCTTTTCCTGCTTCAGCCTCCCGACCGCGGTCGGAGGGAACAGGGGAGACACCAGCACCCGGTCGGAGACGATAACGTTTCTCGCTGCGGAGCCCCGTCACTTCACAAGACCCCAGAAACCTCTGTTGGTCTGGAGAGGCTGCAGCATTTATTTCTGCACAAACATCCACTGTACATTCACTAGATATTCTCAGAGCTACTAACTCTTCTGCAGTGTGTAGTGTGCGCGCATGCACGTGAGAATGGAGCGAAATAGCGAGAACGAGCGCGGTGTGTGAGTGAAGGTAAGCAGGCAGAGGAGCAGAGTACAGCAGAGACTCCGGTCCCGGAGACCAAAGATACGGTCTCCCCCGTGTCCTCCGACCGCAGTCAACACTATTTTACAAGACGGGCTTCACGAGATATAACTTTGCGGTTTTGGTGCTTCCGTGTAGTTTGTGTTGGAGTCTTGTCTGAACAGCGTAGCCACACGGGAGCAAGCATGGGACACCGACCCGGATTGATATATACGTTTAAGAAGTTACAAACAGTCCCTTTAAAAGGACCAATATGTGATATATTTACTGTAATAAATCATAAAATGACCATGATATGTCATCAGAGATTAAGGAAACATGCTAAATTGAAATACTGGCTTCTCCGACAACAATGCTACAGTCGGTATATTCTCCTTAGAAATTTCCATTTTTCCATCCAGTTTTGAATTGGGACAGCTGTTACCCATTTTAAACGCTGCTAGCTGTCAGTCCTACATATTGTTCTTTTAAAACATGTGTGGAGGGGGCCTTTAAAGAACACAGATTTAAATCATCTTTCTACAAATACCACGTAGGGATAAATGTGAAGTCCTTACCAGCTGGAGTTCAGAAGGTGGAGCCAGCTCCAAATTTCCATAGACGATGGCAGGATTGTACAGACTGAACACCACTGGATAGAAGACTTTCTTATCTACAAAACAAACAGTCAAGTATGACTTACAGTATATTTACTATTAATACAATGAATATGAGCAATAATGTGTAAAAACCTACTTGGAGCCGCGTGGAGACGACAGGTGTTGAGGAATTCAAGTGTAAAATGGATGTCAACGTCACAAAAAAACATTAAGACGTCGCCTTTCTTCCAGGCGTGGGCCCCGATATCCAGACCTCGACCTCGTGAAAACTCCTCGTCCACTGGAATCAGAGTGTAATTGGAGAAGCTCTCCTCCCTTAAAACAACAAAAGCAGTAGATTTCAATTCCCATGACACATTACTACCACAGAACAAACACAAACATATCAAAAGCTGTTTCTCTGTGAAAGGACAAACCTTGACATTGTTTCCAAAGATGACTTCACCTCCTGCAGGCCTTCCGGCCCAAAATAAACCACTGTGAGATGTACTCGTCTGTCCTGTTGTACGCACACCTCCCTAAAAACATTAGATTGTTTTCAAATCAATAACAAGATTGCATCTTATTGCACAACAACGATGAAAACGGGGGCATTGTGTCTACTGAATGCACCTTTGAAGTGAACATGCTGGGTCATGTCTAAAAGGCTGGGACGGTTTCTGACTCATTCTCACCTGAAGTTGTGTAAGAACTGTGAGAACGTTTCTACTCTGCCCGCCAGCGGCACAATGATGTTTATAATCATTCCTGATGTTTCTACAGATGTGCTCCTGACTTTCATCAAGGGACCAAAAGGTCTGAAGAGCGTGACATGGCGGAAGCTGCTGGAATCCTCTTTGGCAAAGAAGAGCTCATAAAGCGTCCCTTTGTCTCGCTCTGTCCTGTAAAGTCCTGTGAAGAAAACAATGATATACTGAGAAAACACATCAGTACAGTGATCATTCAGAAGTCTGTAGTCAGACGATGGTGTAGATCGTACCTTCGGTAAAGTGACCCTCTATGTAGGTTTGTCTCTGCATCGGCATGTCTTCCTCCACACCATCCTCCTCATCAGGGTTGTTGATGATGTCCAGCGCAGCCTCCATGACCTCCACCAGCTCGTCCCTGCGGTCTTTGCGTACAGGTTTCTCTTCTGGGTGCCGCGTCAGCCCCATCTCCAACTGGTACACCTTGGACGAGGTGAAACTCTCAAAGGGCACCAGGGCATACTCGCTGGGGAGGCGCGCCCCTGTGTTAACCTCAGCCTTGTCAATCTGAGAGTGCAGGTACTCCAGCAGATCTCCCGGCTCTTGGTCTTTAGCCTCGGTCAGGCCCTGCACCCCAGGGGGCTCCTTCTTGTCTTGCAGGAGCTTCAGCTTCTCACCCATTTCCTGCAGCTCCTGCTTGAGCTGGGCAATCTGGCGCTTGAGACTGGCGGCTCGGTTTAGGTGGCGCTCCTCCTGTTCCTGCAGCAGGGCCTGGTAGTACTCCTTCCCGTAGGTGTCCCCTGCTAGGCCGGGCAGGGCCAGGCTGACGTCTGCTGGAGGGGTGCACTCCAGCAGGTACGCGAACAGCAGCAGCACCAGCAGCAGGAAGAGGCCCAGAAAGAGCCAGCGGACCCGGCCCTGGAGCGTCAACCCCCGCCTGGGCATCACGCTCACATACAAGCTATAGCTGGCAAGTCTGCATACCCCTTCCTCTCTGATCACATTACTCACAATGTGCTTCTGCACATCATCTTAGAGGTTTGGAAGGGCCGTCATTTTACTGTTTTACTTGTTTCTTGGCTCCAACCTTTAAGTGTCTTCATACATTTGTCCTGGGTAAATCCATGTGATGATCACCTAAAAATTACAGAAATCCAAATTAAGACAACAAATCTTTTACTTTACAGAGAGGAAGACATTTTTGATTTACATAAATAGTTCTAGTTCAGATTAAAACATTGGGGATTATTACCAGATAATCAGACAATAACACTTGATAATACAACATTGTGTTACCATTCAAGCAACCTTAGTGGTAATTAACCAACCTTCTACTAACAATTTCATTCAGGCAATAAATAAAACATGTTTCTATAACAACGTGTTCAACATTTAATTTAGACCTGGAGAAACAGGGAAGGAGTAATTAGCTACACCTGGTGAGCTAACCCACGGCTCAGCTAAACAACAGCACAGAGGGAATCTGGTGGGTGAACTCCACAGCAAGCTACTAAATACTGACTTCCGGTTGAATGGCTTCCTTTTCAAAATAACAGCACGACACTCTCAGAACAGATATACAATAAACTGCAGATGCCA